>NW_027227446.1:0-79535 GCF_037783145.1 Equus przewalskii | reverse complement strand
ACGTGTTTCCAGCTTCTCCGGCAGGTGGTTCTGGTACGTCTGAGAGGTGGTTCCGCCATGGCTGGCAGGTGATTCCGGACCGTCCCCCAGGTGGTTCTGGCATAGCCAGCAGTTGATATTGGCCTGTCCGGCAGGTGGTTCCAGCGAGTCGAACAGGTGGCTCCGGCGTGCTCGGCAGGTGGTTCCGGTCTGTCCGGTAGGTGATTCCGGCGTGTCCGGCACGTGCTTCCGGCACGTCTGAGAGGTGGTTCCGGCATGCGCGGCAGGTGATTTCGGAGTGTCCGCCAGGTGGTTCTGGCGTACCCGGCAGGTGATTTTGGCGTGTCCGGCAGGTGTTTCTGGCGAGTCGAGCATGTGGCTCCGGCATGCTCGGCAGGTGCTTCCGGCGTCTCCGGCACGTGGTTCTGGTGTGTCTGAGAGCTGGTTCCGGCATGTCCGGCAGATGAGTCCGGAGTGTCCGCCAAGTGGTTCTGGCATACCCGGGTGGTGATTTGGGCATGTCAGGTAGGTGGTTCCGGCGAGTCGAGCAGGTGGCTCCGGCGTGCTCGGCACGTTGTTCAGACGGGTCTGGCAGGTGTTTTCCGTCTGTTCGGGGTGTGGTTCCAGCATCTCATGCACATGGTTCTGGCACGTCTGAGATGTGGTTCCGGCCGGCCCGACAGGTGTTTCCACAGTGTCCGCCAAGTGGTCCTGGCGTAGTTGGCAGGTGATTTTGGCATGACCGGCAGGTGGTTCCAGCAAGCCCGGCAGGTGATTCCGAAGTGTTCCCCAACTGGTTGTGGCGTAGCCGGCAGGTGATTTTTGCGTGACCGGCAGGTGGTTCTGGCGAGTCGAGCAGGTGGTTCCGGCGTGCTCGGCAGGTGCTTCCGGGGTCATTGGCACGTGGTTCTGGCATATCTGAGAGGTGGTTCCGGCATGCCCGGCAGGTGATTCCGGAGTGTTCGCCAAGTGTTTCCGGCGTAGCCGGCAGGTGATTTTGCATGTCCAGCGGTCGTTCCGGCGGGTCGAGCCGGTGGTTCCGGCGTGTCCGGCAGGTGGTTCCGGTCTGTCCGGCAGGTGGTTCTCTGGTGTCCGGCACGAGGTTCAGTCTGAGAGGCCGTGCCGGCATGCCCCTCACGTGATTCCGGCTTGTCCACGAAGTGGTGCTGGTGTAGCGGGCAGGTGATTTTGTCATGTCCGGCAAGTGATTCAGGCGAGTTGAGCAGGTGGTTGCGACTTGCTCGGCAGGTGCTTCCGGCATCTCCGGCACGTGTTTCTGGCACATCTGACTGGTGGTTCCGGCATGCCCAAAAGTTGATTCCGGTCTGTCCGGTAGGTGGTTCCGGCGTGCACGGCACGTGGTTCTGGTACGTGTCAGAGGTGGTTGCGTATGCCCAACAGGTGATTCCGGACTGTCCGCCACGTGCTTCTGGCACGTCTGAGAGGTGGTTCCAACATGCCCGGCAGGTCATTTCAGAGAGTCGTCCAAGTGGTTCTGGCGTAGCCCGCAGGTGATTTTGGCGTGTCCGGCGGGTGGTTCCGCCGTGCTCGGCAGGTGGTTCAGGCATGGCCGTCACGTGGTTCCAGTCTGTCCAGGACGTGTTTCCAGCTTCTCCGGCAGGTGGTTCTGGTACGTCTGAGAGGTGGTTCCGCCATGGCTGGCAGGTGATCCCGGACTGTCCCCCAGGTGGTTCTGGCATAGCCAGCAGTTGATATTGGCCTCTCCGGCAGGTGGTTCCAGCGAGTCGAACAGGTGGCTCCGGCCTGCTCGGCAGGTGGTTCCGGTCTTTCCGGTAGGTGATTCCAGCGTGTCCAGCACGTGCTTCCGGCACGTCTGAGAGGTGGTTCCGGCATGCGCGACAGGTGGTTTCGGAGTGTCCGCCAGGTGGTTCTGGCGCACCCGGCAGGTGATTTTGGCGTGTCCGGCAGGTGTTTCTGGCGAGTCGAGCAGGTGGCTCCGGCATGCTCGGCAGGTGCTTCCGGCGTCTCCGGCACGTGGTTCTGGTGTGTCTGAGAGCTGGTTCCGGCATGTCCGGCAGATGATTCCGGAGTGTCCACCAAGTGGTTCTGGCATACCCGGCTGGTGATTTGGGCATGTCAGGTAGGTGGTTCCGGCGAGTCGAGCAGGTGGCTCCGGCGTGCTCGGCAGGTTGTTCAGACGGGTCTGGCAGGTGTTCTCCGTCTGTTCGGGGTGTGGTTCCAGCATCTCATGCACATGGTTCTGGCACGTCTGAGATGTGGTTCCGGCCGGCCCGACAGGTGTTTCCACAGTGTCCGCCAAGTGGTCCTGGCGTAGTTGGCAGGTGATTTTGGCATGACCGGCAGGTGGTTCCAGCAAGCCCGGCAGGTGATTCCGAAGTGTTCCCCAACTGGTTGTGGCCTAGCCGGCAGGTGATTTTTGCGTGTCCGGCAGGTGGTTCTGGCGAGTCGAGCAGGTGGTTCCGGCGTGCTCGGCAGGTGCTTGCGGGGTCATTGGCACGTGGTTCTGGCATATCTGAGAGGTGGTTCAGGCATGCCCGGCAGGTGATTCCGGAGTGTTCGCCAAGTGTTTCCGGCGTAGCCGGCAGGTGATTTTGCATGTCCAGCGGTCGTTCCGGCGGGTCGAGCCGGTGGTTCCGGCGTGTCCGGCAGGTGGTTCCGGTCTGTCCGGCAGGTGGTTCTGTGGTGTCCGGCACGAGGTTCAGTCTGAGAGGCTGTGCCGGCATGCCCCTCACGTGATTCCGGCTTGTCCCCGAAGTGGTGCTGGTGTAGCGGGCAGGTGATTTTGGCGTGTACGGCAAGTGGTTCAGGCGAGTTGAGCAGGTGGTTGCGACGTGCTCGGCAGGTGCTTCCGGCGTCTCCGGCACGTGTTTCTGGCACATCTGACTGGTGGTTCCGGCATGCCCAAAAGTTGATTCCGGTCTGTCCGGTAGGTGGTTCCGGCGTGCACGGCACGTGGTTCTGGTACGTCTCAGAGGTGGTTGCGTATGCCCAACAGGTGATTCCGGACTGTCCGCCACGTGCTTCTGGCACGTCTGAGAGGTGGTTCCAACATGCCCGGCAGGTCATTTCGGAGAGTCGTCCAAGTGGTTCTGGCGTAGCCCGCAGGTGATTTTGGCGTGTCCGGCAGGTGGTTCCGCCGTGCTCGGCAGGTGGTTCAGGCATGGCCGTCACGTGGTTCCAGTCTGTCCAGGACGTGTTTCCAGCTTCTCCGGCAGGTGGTTCTGGTACGTCTGAGAGGTGGTTCCGCCATGGCTGGCAGGTGATCCCGGACTGTCCCCCAGGTGGTTCTGGCATAGCCAGCAGTTGATATTGGCCTGTCTGGCAGGTGGTTCCAGCGAGTCGAACAGGTGGCTCCGGCGTGCTCGGCAGGTGGTTCCGGTCTGTCCGGTAAGTGTTTCCGGCGTATCCGGCACGTGCTTCCGGCACGTCTGAGAGGTGGTTCCGGCATGCGCGGCAGGTGATTCCGTAGTGTCCGCCAGGTGGTTCTGGCGTACCCGGCAGGTGATTTTGGCGTGTCCGGCAGGTGTTTGTGGCGAGTCGAGCAGGTGGCTCCGGCATGCTCGGCAGGTGCTTCCGGCGTCTCCGGCACTTGGTTCTGGTGTGTCTGAGAGCTGGTTCCGGCATGTCCGGCAGATGATTCCGGAGTGTCCGCCAAGTGGTTCTGGCGTAGTTGGCAGGTGATTTTGGCATGACTGGCAGGTGGTTCCAGCAAGCCTGGCAGGTGATTCCAAAGTGTTCACCAACTGGTTGTGGCGTAGCCGGCAGGTGATTTTTGCGTGATCGGCAGGTGGTTCTGGCGAGTCGAGCAGGTGGTTCCGGCGTGCTCGGCTGGTGCTTCCGGGGTCATTGGCACGGGGTTCTGGCATGTCTGAGAGGTGGTTCCTGCATGCCCGGCAAGTGATTCCGGAGTGTTCGCCAAGTGGTTCTGGCATAGTCGGCAGGTGATTTTGGCATGTCCGGCAGGTGGTTCAGGCGAGTTGAGCAGGTGGTTGCGACGTGCTTGGCAGGTGCTTCTGGCGTCTCCGGCACGTGTTTCTGGCACATCTGACAGGTGGTTCCGGCATGCCCGAAAGGTGATTCCGGTCTGTCCGGTAGGTGGTTCCAGCCTGCACGGCATGTGGTTCTGGTACGTCTCAGAGGTGGTTGCGCATGCCCAACAGGTGATTCCGGACTGTCCGCCACATGGTTCTGGCACGTCTGAGAGGTGGTTCCGGCATGCCCGGCAGGTCATCCCAGAGAGTCCTCCAAGTGGTTCTGGCATAACACGCAGGTGATTTTGGCGTGTCTGGCAGGTTGTTCCGTTGTGCTTGGCAGGTGGTTCAGGCTTGGCCGGCAGGTGGTTCCAGACTGTCCAGGACGTGTTTCCAGCTTCTCCGGCAGGTGGTTCTGGTACGTCTGAGAGGTGGTTCCGCCATGGCTGGCAGGTGATTCCGGACCGTCCCCCAGGTGGTTCTGGCATAGCCAGCAGTTGATATTGGCCTGTCCGGCAGGTGGTTCCAGCGAGTCGAACAGGTGGCTCCGGCGTGCTCGGCAGGTGGTTCCGGTCTGTCCGGTAGGTGATTCCGGCGTGTCCGGCACGTGCTTCCGGCACGTCTGAGAGGTGGTTCCGGCATGCGCGACAGGTGGTTTCGGAGTGTCCGCCAGGTGGTTCTGGCGTACCCGGCAGGTGATTTTGGCGTGTCCGGCAGGTGTTTCTGGCGAGTCGAGCAGGTGGCTCCGGCATGCTCGGCAGGTGCTTCCGGCGTCTCCGGCACGTGGTTCTGGTGTGTCTGAGAGCTGGTTCCGGCATGTCCGGCAGATGATTCCGGAGTGTCCGCCAAGTGGTTCTGGCATACCCGGCTGGTGATTTGGGCATGTCAGGTAGGTGGTTCCGGCGAGTCGAGCAGGTGGCTCCGGCGTGCTCGGCAGGTTGTTCAGACGGGTCTGGCAGGTGTTTTCCGTCTGTTCGGGGTGTGGTTCCAGCATCTCATGCACATGGTTCTGGCACGTCTGAGATGTCGTTCCGGCCGGCCCGACAGGTGTTTCCAAAGTGTCCGCCAAGTGGTACTGGCGTAGTTGGCAGGTGATTTTGGCATGACCGGCAGGTGGTTCCAGCAAGCCCGGCAGGTGATTCCGAAGTGTTCCCCAACTGGTTGTGGCGTAGCCGGCAGGTGATTTTTGCGTGTCCGGCAGGTGGTTCTGGCGAGTCGAGCAGGTGGTTCCGGCGTGCTCGGCAGGTGCTTCCGGGGTCATTGGCACGTGGTTCTGGCATATCTGAGAGGTGGTTCCGGCATGCCCGGCAGGTGATTCCGGAGTGTTCGCCAAGTGTTTCCGGCGTAGCCGGCAGGTGATTTTGCATGTCCAGCGGTCGTTCCGGCGGGTCGAGCCGGTGGTTCCGGCGTGTCCGGCAGGTGGTTCCGGTCTGTCCGGCAGGTGGTTCTGTGGTGTCCGGCACGAGGTTCAGTCTGAGAGGTTGTGCCGGCATGCCCCTCACGTGATTCCGGCTTGTCCCCGAAGTGGTGCTGGTGTAGCGGGCAGGTGATTTTGGCATGTCCGGCATGTGGTTCAGGCGAGTTGAGCAGGTGGTTGCGACGTGCTCGGCAGGTGCTTCCGGCGTCTCCGGCACGTGTTTCTGGCACATCTGACTGGTGGTTCCGGCATGCCCAAAAGTTGATTCCGGTCTGTCCGTTAGGTGGTTCCGGCGTGCACGGCACGTGGTTCTGGTACGTCTCAGAGGTGGTTGCGTATGCCCAACAGGTGATTCCGGACTGTCCGCCACGTGCTTCTGGCACGTCTGAGAGGTGGTTCCAACATGCCCGGCAGGTCATTTCGGAGAGTCGTCCAAGTGGTTCTGGCGTAGCCCGCAGGTGATTTTGGCGTGTCCGGCAGGTGGTTCCGCCGTGCTCGGCAGGTGGTTCAGGCATGGCCGTCACGTGGTTCCAGTCTGTCCAGGACGTGTTTCCAGCTTCTCCGGCAGGTGGTTCTGGTACGTCTGAGAGGTGGTTCCGCCATGGCTGGCAGGTGATCCCGGACTGTCCCCCAGGTGGTTCTGGCATAGCCAGCAGTTGATATTGGCCTGTCCGGCAGGTGGTTCCAGCGAGTCGAACAGGTGGCTCCGGCGTGCTCGGCAGGTGGTTCCGGTCTGTCCGGTAAGTGTTTCCGGCGTTTCCGGCACGTGCTTCCGGCACGTCTGAGAGGTGGTTCCGGCATGCGCGGCAGGTGATTCCGTAGTGTCCGCCAGGTGGTTCTGGCGTACCCGGCAGGTGATTTTGGCGTGTCCGGCAGGTGTTTGTGGCGAGTCGAGCAGGTGGCTCCGGCATGCTCGGCAGGTGCTTCCGGCGTCTCCGGCACTTGGTTCTGGTGTGTCTGAGAGCTGGTTCCGGCATGTCCGGCAGATGATTCCGGAGTGTCCGCCAAGTGGTTCTGGCGTAGTTGGCAGGTGATTTTGGCATGACTGGCAGGTGGTTCCAGCAAGCCTGGCAGGTGATTCCAAAGTGTTCACCAACTGGTTGTGGCGTAGCCGGCAGGTGATTTTTGCGTGATCGGCAGGTGGTTCTGGCGAGTCGAGCAGGTGGTTCCGGCGTGCTCGGCTGGTGCTTCCGGGGTCATTGGCACGGGGTTCTGGCATGTCTGAGAGGTGGTTCCTGCATGCCCGGCAAGTGATTCCGGAGTGTTCGCCAAGTGGTTCTGGCATAGTCGGCAGGTGATTTTGGCATGTCCGGCAGGTGGTTCAGGCGAGTTGAGCAGGTGGTTGCGACGTGCTTGGCAGGTGCTTCTGGCGTCTCCGGCACGTGTTTCTGGCACATCTGACAGGTGGTTCCGGCATGCCCGAAAGGTGATTCCGGTCTGTCCGGTAGGTGGTTCCAGCCTGCACGGCATGTGGTTCTGGTACGTCTCAGAGGTGGTTGCGCATGCCCAACAGGTGATTCCGGACTGTCCGCCACATGGTTCTGGCACGTCTGAGAGGTGGTTCCGGCATGCCCGGCAGGTCATCCCAGAGAGTCCTCCAAGTGGTTCTGGCATAACACGCAGGTGATTTTGGCGTGTCTGGCAGGTTGTTCCGTTGTGCTTGGCAGGTGGTTCAGGCTTGGCCGGCAGGTGGTTCCAGACTGTCCAGGACGTGTTTCCAGCTTCTCCGGCAGGTGGTTCTGGTACGTCTGAGAGGTGGTTCCGCCATGGCTGGCAGGTGATTCCGGACCGTCCCCCAGGTGGTTCTGGCATAGCCAGCAGTTGATATTGGCCTGTCCGGCAGGTGGTTCCAGCGAGTCGAACAGGTGGCTCCGGCGTGCTCGGCAGGTGGTTCCGGTCTGTCCGGTAGGTGATTCCGGCGTGTCCGGCACGTGCTTCCGGCACGTCTGAGAGGTGGTTCCGGCATGCGCGACAGGTGGTTTCGGAGTGTCCGCCAGGTGGTTCTGGCGTACCCGGCAGGTGATTTTGGCGTGTCCGGCAGGTGTTTCTGGCGAGTCGAGCAGGTGGCTCCGGCATGCTCGGCAGGTGCTTCCGGCGTCTCCGGCACGTGGTTCTGGTGTGTCTGAGAGCTGGTTCCGGCATGTCCGGCAGATGATTCCGGAGTGTCCGCCAAGTGGTTCTGGCATACCCGGCTGGTGATTTGGGCATGTCAGGTAGGTGGTTCCGGCGAGTCGAGCAGGTGGCTCCGGCGTGCTCGGCAGGTTGTTCAGACGGGTCTGGCAGGTGTTTTCCGTCTGTTCGGGGTGTGGTTCCAGCATCTCATGCACATGGTTCTGGCACGTCTGAGATGTCGTTCCGGCCGGACCGACAGGTGTTTCCAAAGTGTCCGCCAAGTGGTACTGGCGTAGTTGGCAGGTGATTTTGGCATGACCGGCAGGTGGTTCCAGCAAGCCCGGCAGGTGATTCCGAAGTGTTCCCCAACTGGTTGTGGCGTAGCCGGCAGGTGATTTTTGCGTGTCCGGCAGGTGGTTCTGGCGAGTCGAGCAGGTGGTTCCGGCGTGCTCGGCAGGTGCTTCCGGGGTCATTGGCACGTGGTTCTGGCATATCTGAGAGGTGGTTCCGGCATGCCCGGCAGGTGATTCCGGAGTGTTCGCCAAGTGTTTCCGGCGTAGCCGGCAGGTGATTTTGCATGTCCAGCGGTCGTTCCGGCGGGTCGAGCCGGTGGTTCCGGCGTGTCCGGCAGGTGGTTCCGGTCTGTCCGGCAGGTGGTTCTGTGGTGTCCGGCACGAGGTTCAGTCTGAGAGGTTGTGCCGGCATGCCCCTCACGTGATTCCGGCTTGTCCCCGAAGTGGTGCTGGTGTAGCGGGCAGGTGATTTTGGCATGTCCGGCATGTGGTTCAGGCGAGTTGAGCAGGTGGTTGCGACGTGCTCGGCAGGTGCTTCCGGCGTCTCCGGCACGTGTTTCTGGCACATCTGACTGGTGGTTCCGGCATGCCCAAAAGTTGATTCCGGTCTGTCCGTTAGGTGGTTCCGGCGTGCACGGCACGTGGTTCTGGTACGTCTCAGAGGTGGTTGCGTATGCCCAACAGGTGATTCCGGACTGTCCGCCACGTGCTTCTGGCACGTCTGAGAGGTGGTTCCAACATGCCCGGCAGGTCATTTCGGAGAGTCGTCCAAGTGGTTCTGGCGTAGCCCGCAGGTGATTTTGGCGTGTCCGGCAGGTGGTTCCGCCGTGCTCGGCAGGTGGTTCAGGCATGGCCGTCACGTGGTTCCAGTCTGTCCAGGACGTGTTTCCAGCTTCTCCGGCAGGTGGTTCTGGTACGTCTGAGAGGTGGTTCCGCCATGGCTGGCAGGTGATCCCGGACTGTCCCCCAGGTGGTTCTGGCATAGCCAGCAGTTGATATTGGCCTGTCCGGCAGGTGGTTCCAGCGAGTCGAACAGGTGGCTCCGGCGTGCTCGGCAGGTGGTTCCGGTCTGTCCGGTAGGTGTTTCCGGCGTTTCCGGCACGTGCTTCCGGCACGTCTGAGAGGTGGTTCCGGCATGCGCGGCAGGTGATTCCGTAGTGTCCGCCAGGTGGTTCTGGCGTACCCGGCAGGTGATTTTGGCGTGTCCGGCAGGTGTTTGTGGCGAGTCGAGCAGGTGGCTCAGGCATGCTCGGCAGGTGCTTCCGGCGTCTCCGGCACTTGGTTCTGGTGTGTCTGAGAGCTGGTTCCGGCATGTCCGGCAGATGATTCCGGAGTGTCCGCCAAGTGGTTCTGGCATACCCAGCAGGTGATTTTGGCGTGTCAGGGAGGTGGTACCGGTGAGTCGAGCAGGTGGTTCCGGCGTGCTCAGCAGGTGGTTCAGGCGGTTCTGGCAGGTGGTATCCGTCTGTTCGGGGTGTGGTTCCAGCATCTCATGAACACGTTTCTGGCACGTCTGAGATGTGGTTCCAGCCGGCCCGACAGGTGTTTCCGCAGTGTCCGCCAAGCGGTTCTGGCGTAGTTGGCAGGTGATTTTGGCATGACTGGCAGGTGGTTCCAGCAAGCCTGGCAGGTGATTCCAAAGTGTTCACCAACTGGTTGTGGCGTAGCCGGCAGGTGATTTTTGCGTGATCGGCAGGTGGTTCTGGCGAGTCGAGCAGGTGGTTCCGGCGTGCTCGGCTGGTGCTTCCGGGGTCATTGGCACGGGGTTCTGGCATATCTGAGAGGTGGTTCCGGCATGCGCGGCAGGTGGTTTCGGAGTGTCCGCCAGGTGGTTCTGGCGTACCCGGCAGGTGATTTTGGCGTGTCCGGCAGGTGTTTCTGGCGAGTCGAGCAGGTGGCTCCGGCATGCTCGGCAGGTGCTTCCGGCGTCTCCGGCACGTGGTTCTGGTGTGTCTGAGAGCTGGTTCCGGCATGTCCGGCAGATGATTCCGGAGTGTCCGCCAAGTGGTTCTGGCATACCCGGCTGGTGATTTGGGCATGTCAGGTAGGTGGTTCCGGCGAGTCGAGCAGGTGGCTCCGGCGTGCTCGGCAGGTTGTTCAGACGGGTCTGGCAGGTGTTTTCCGTCTGTTCGGGGTGTGGTTCCAGCATCTCATGCACATGGTTCTGGCACGTCTGAGATGTGGTTCCAGCCGGCCCGACAGGTGTTTCCGCAGTGTCCGCCAAGCGGTTCTGGCGTAGTTGGCAGGTGATTTTGGCATGACTTACAGGTGGTTCCAGCAAGCCTGGCAGGTGATTCCAAAGTGTTCACCAACTGGTTGTGGCGTAGCCGGCAGGTGATTTTTGCGTGATCGGCAGGTGGTTCTGGCGAGTCGAGCAGGTGGTTCCGGCGTGCTCGGCTGGTGCTTCCGGGGTCATTGGCACGGGGTTCTGGCATGTCTGAGAGGTGGTTCCTGCATGCCCGGCAAGTGATTCCGGAGTGTTCGCCAAGTGGTTCTGGCATAGTCGGCAGGTGATTTTGGCATGTCCGGCAGGTGGTTCAGGCGAGTTGAGCAGGTGGTTGCGACGTGCTTGGCAGGTGCTTCCGGCGTCTCCGGCACGTGTTTCTGGCACATCTGACAGGTGGTTCCGGCATGCCCGAAAGTTGATTCCGGTCTGTCCGGTAGGTGGTTCCAGCCTGCACGGCATGTGGTTCTGGTACGTCTCAGAGGTGGTTGCGCATGCCCAACAGGTGATTCCGGACTGTCCGCCACATGGTTCTGGCACGTCTGAGAGGTGGTTCCGGCATGCCCGGCAGGTCATCCCAGAGAGTCCTCCAAGTGGTTCTGGCATAACACGCAGGTGATTTTGGCGTGTCTGGCAGGTTGTTCCGTTGTGCTTGGCAGGTGGTTCAGGCTTGGCCGGCAGGTGGTTCCAGACTGTCCAGGACGTGTTTCCAGCTTCTCCGGCAGGTGGTTCTGGTACGTCTGAGAGGTGGTTCCGCCATGGCTGGCAGGTGATTCCGGACCGTCCCCCAGGTGGTTCTGGCATAGCCAGCAGTTGATATTGGCCTGTCCGGCAGGTGGTTCCAGCGAGTCGAACAGGTGGCTCCGGCGTGCTCGGCAGGTGGTTCCGGTCTGTCCGGTAGGTGATTCCGGCGTGTCCGGCACGTGCTTCCGGCACGTCTGAGAGGTGGTTCCGGCATGCGCGACAGGTGGTTTCGGAGTGTCCGCCAGGTGGTTCTGGCGTACCCGGCAGGTGATTTTGGCGTGTCCGGCAGGTGTTTCTGGCGAGTCGAGCAGGTGGCTCCGGCATGCTCGGCAGGTGCTTCCGGCGTCTCCGGCACGTGGTTCTGGTGTGTCTGAGAGCTGGTTCCGGCATGTCCGGCAGATGATTCCGGAGTGTCCGCCAAGTGGTTCTGGCATACCCGGCTGGTGATTTGGGCATGTCAGGTAGGTGGTTCCGGCGAGTCGAGCAGGTGGCTCCGGCGTGCTCGGCAGGTTGTTCAGACGGGTCTGGCAGGTGTTTTCCGTCTGTTCGGGGTGTGGTTCCAGCATCTCATGCACATGGTTCTGGCACGTCTGAGATGTCGTTCCGGCCGTACCGACAGGTGTTTCCAAAGTGTCCGCCAAGTGGTACTGGCGTAGTTGGCAGGTGATTTTGGCATGACCGGCAGGTGGTTCCAGCAAGCCCGGCAGGTGATTCCGAAGTGTTCCCCAACTGGTTGTGGCGTAGCCGGCAGGTGATTTTTGCGTGTCCGGCAGGTGGTTCTGGCGAGTCGAGCAGGTGGTTCCGGCGTGCTCGGCAGGTGCTTCCGGGGTCATTGGCACGTGGTTCTGGCATATCTGAGAGGTGGTTCCGGCATGCCCGGCAGGTGATTCCGGAGTGTTCGCCAAGTGTTTCCGGCGTAGCCGGCAGGTGATTTTGCATGTCCAGCGGTCGTTCCGGCGGGTCGAGCCGGTGGTTCCGGCGTGTCCGGCAGGTGGTTCCGGTCTGTCCGGCAGGTGGTTCTGTGGTGTCCGGCACGAGGTTCAGTCTGAGAGCTTGTGCCGGCATGCCCCTCACGTGATTCCGGCTTGTCCCCGAAGTGGTGCTGGTGTAGCGGGCAGGTGATTTTGGCGTGTCCGGCAAGTGGTTCAGGCGAGTTGAGCAGGTGGTTGCGACGTGCTCGGCAGGTGCTTCCGGCGTCTCCGGCACGTGTTTCTGGCACATCTGACTGGTGGTTCCGGCATGCCCAAAAGTTGATTCCGGTCTGTCCGTTAGGTGGTTCCGGCGTGCACGGCACGTGGTTCTGGTACGTCTCAGAGGTGGTTGCGTATGCCCAACAGGTGATTCCGGACTGTCCGCCACGTGCTTCTGGCACGTCTGAGAGGTGGTTCCAACATGCCCGGCAGGTCATTTCGGAGAGTCGTCCAAGTGGTTCTGGCGTAGCCCGCAGGTGATTTTGGCGTGTCCGGCAGGTGGTTCCGCCGTGCTCGGCAGGTGGTTCAGGCATGGCCGTCACGTGGTTCCAGTCTGTCCAGGACGTGTTTCCAGCTTCTCCGGCAGGTGGTTCTGGTACGTCTGAGAGGTGGTTCCGCCATGGCTGGCAGGTGATCCCGGACCGTCCCCCAGGTGGTTCTGGCATAGCCAGCAGTTGATATTGGCCTGTCCGGCAGGTGGATCCAGCGAGTCGAACAGGTGGCTCCGGCGTTCTTGGCAGGTGGTTCCGGTCTGTCCGGTAGGTGTTTCCGGCGTTTCCGGCACGTGCTTCCGGCACGTCTGAGAGGTGGTTCCGGCATGCGCGGCAGGTGATTCCGTACTGTCCACCAGGTCGTTCTGGCGTACCCGGCAGGTGATTTTGGCGTGTCCGGCAGGTGTTTCTGGCGAGTCGAGCAGGTGGCTCCGGCATGCTCGGCAGGTGCTTCCGGCGTCTCCGGCACGTGGTTCTGGTGTGTCTGAGAGCTGGTTCCGGCATGTCCGGCAGATGATTCCGGAGTGTCCGCCAAGTGGTTCTGGCATACCCGGCTGGTGATTTGGGCATGTCAGGTAGGTGGTTCCGGCGAGTCGAGCAGGTGGCTCCGGCGTGCTCGGCAGGTTGTTCAGACGGGTCTGGCAGGTGTTTTCCGTCTGTTCGGGGTGTGGTTCCAGCATCTCATGCACATGGTTCTGGCACGTCTGAGATGTGGTTCCAGCCGGCCCGACAGGTGTTTCCGCAGTGTCCGCCAAGCGGTTCTGGCGTAGTTGGCAGGTGATTTTGGCATGACTTGCAGGTGGTTCCAGCAAGCCTGGCAGGTGATTCCAAAGTGTTCACCAACTGGTTGTGGCGTAGCCGGCAGGTGATTTTTGCGTGATCGGCAGGTGGTTCTGGCGAGTCGAGCAGGTGGTTCCGGCGTGCTCGGCTGGTGCTTCCGGGGTCATTGGCACGGGGTTCTGGCATGTCTGAGAGGTGGTTCCTGCATGCCCGGCAAGAGATTCCGGAGTGCTCGCCAAGTGGTTCTGGCATAGTCGGCAGGTGATTTTGGCATGTCCGGCAGGTGGTTCAGGCGAGTTGAGCAGGTGGTTGCGACGTGCTTGGCAGGTGCTTCCGGCGTCTCCGGCACGTGTTTCTGGCACATCTGACAGGTGGTTCCGGCATGCCCGAAAGGTGATTCCGGTCTGTCCGGTAGGTGGTTCCAGCCTGCACGGCATGTGGTTCTGGTACGTCTCAGAGGTGGTTGCGCATGCCCAACAGGTGATTCCGGACTGTCCGCCACATGGTTCTGGCACGTCTGAGAGGTGGTTCCGGCATGCCCGGCAGGTCATCCCAGAGAGTCCTCCAAGTGGTTCTGGCATAACACGCAGGTGATTTTGGCGTGTCTGGCAGGTTGTTCCGTTGTGCTTGGCAGGTGGTTCAGGCTTGGCCGGCAGGTGGTTCCAGACTGTCCAGGACGTGTTTCCAGCTTCTCCGGCAGGTGGTTCTGGTACGTCTGAGAGGTGGTTCCGCCATGGCTTGCGGGTGATTCCGGACCGTCCCCCAGGTGGTTCTGGCATAGCCAGCAGTTGATATTGGCCTGTCCGGCAGGTGGTTCCAGCGAGTCGAACAGGTGGCTCCGGCGTGCTCGGCAGGTGGTTCCGGTCTGTCCGGTAGGTGATTCCGGCGTGTCCGGCACGTGCTTCCGGCACGTCTGAGAGGTGGTTCCGGCATGCGCGACAGGTGGTTTCGGAGTGTCCGCCAGGTGGTTCTGGCGTACCCGGCAGGTGATTTTGGCGTGTCCGGCAGGTGTTTCTGGCGAGTCGAACAGGTGGCTCCGGCGTTCTTGGCAGGTGGTTCCGGTCTGTCCGGTAGGTGATTCCGGCGTTTCCGGCAGGTGCTTCCGGCACGTCTGAGAGGTGGTTCCGGCATGCGCGGCAGGTGATTCCGTAGTGTCCGCCCGGTCGTTCTGGCGTACCCGGCAGGTGATTTTGGCGTGTCCGGCAGGTGTTTCTGGCGAGTCGAGCAGGTGGCTCCGGCATGCTCGGCAGGTGCTTCCGGCGTCTCCGGCACTTGGTTCTGGTGTGTCTGAGAGCTGGTTCCGGCATGTCCGGCAGATGATTCCGGAGTGTCCGCCAAGTGGTTCTGGCATACCCGGCTGGTGATTTGGGCATGTCAGGTAGGTGGTTCCGGCGAGTCGAGCAGGTGGCTCCGGCGTGCTCGGCACGTTGTTCAGACGGGTCTGGCAGGTGTTTTCCGTCTGTTCGGGGTGTGGTTCCAGCATCTCATGCACATGGTTCTGGCACGTCTGAGATGTGGTTCCGGCCGGCCCGACAGGTGTTTCCACAGTGTCCGCCAAGTGGTCCTGGCGTAGTTGGCAGGTGATTTTGGCATGACCGGCAGGTGGTTCCAGCAAGCCCGGCAGGTGATTCCGAAGTGTTCCCCAACTGGTTGTGGCGTAGCCGGCAGGTGATTTTTGCGTGTCCGGCAGGTGGTTCTGGCGAGTCGAGCAGGTGGTTCCGGCGTGCTCGGCAGGTGCTTCCGGGGTCATTGGCACGTGGTTCTGGCATATCTGAGAGGTGGTTCCGGCATGCCCGGCAGGTGATTCCGGAGTGTTCGCCAAGTGTTTCCGGCGTAGCCGGCAGGTGATTTTGCATGTCCAGCGGTCGTTCCGGCGGGTCGAGCCGGTGGTTCCGGCGTGTCCGGCAGGTGGTTCCGGTCTGTCCGGCAGGTGGTTCTGTGGTGTCCGGCACGAGGTTCAGTCTGAGAGGCTGTGCCGGCATGCCCCTCACGTGATTCCGGCTTGTCCCCGAAGTGGTGCTGGTGTAGCGGGCAGGTGATTTTGGCGTGTCCGGCAGGTGGTTCAGGCGAGTTGAGCAGGTGCTTGCGACGTGCTCGGCAGGTGCTTCTGGCGTCTCCGGCACGTGTTTCTGGCACATCTGACTGGTGGTTCCGGCATGCCGAAAAGTTGATTCCGGTCTGTCCGGTAGGTGGTTCCGGCGTGCACGGCACGTGGTTCTGGTACGTCTCAGAGGTGGTTGCGTATGCCCAACAGGTGATTCCGGACTGTCCGCCACGTGCTTCTGGCACGTCTGAGAGGTGGTTCCAACATGCCCGGCCGGTCATTTCGGAGAGTCGTCCAAGTGGTTCTGGCGTAGCCCGCAGGTGATTTTGGCGTGTCCGGCAGGTGGTTCCGCCGTGCTCGGTAGGTGGTTCAGGCATGGCCGTCACGTGGTTCCAGTCTGTCCAGGACGTGTTTCCAGCTTCTCCGGCAGGTGGTTCTGGTACGTCTGAGAGGTGGTTCCGCCATGGCTGGCAGGTGATCCCGGACCGTCCCCCAGGTGGTTCTGGCATAGCCAGCAGTTGATATTGGCCTGTCCGGCAGCTGGTTCCAGCGAGTCGAACAGGTGGCTCCGGCGTTCTTGGCAGGTGGTTCCGGTCTGTCCGGTAGGTGATTCCGGCGTTTCCGGCAGGTGCTTCCGGCACGTCTGAGAGGTGGTTCCGGCATGCGCGGCAGGTGATTCCGTAGTGTCCGCCCGGTCGTTCTGGCGTACCCGGCAGGTGATTTTGGCGTGTCCGGCAGGTGTTTCTGGCGAGTCGAGCAGGTGGCTCCGGCATGCTCGGCAGGTGCTTCCGGCGTCTCCGGCACTTGGTTCTGGTGTGTCTGAGAGCTGGTTCCGGCATGTCCGGCAGATGATTCCGGAGTGTCCGCCAAGTGGTTCTGGCATACCCAGCAGGTGATTTTGGCGTGTCAGGGAGGTGGTACCGGTGAGTCGAGCAGGTGGTTCCGGCGTGCTCAGCAGGTGGTTCAGGCGGTTCTGGCAGGTGGTATCCGTCTGTTCGGGGTGTGGTTCCAGCATCTCATGAACACGTTTCTGGCACGTCTGAGATGTGGTTCCAGCCGGCCCGACAAGTGTTTCCGCAGTGTCCGCCAAGCGGTTCTGGCGTAGTTGGCAGGTGATTTTGGCATGACTGGCAGGTGGTTCCAGCAAGCCTGGCAGGTGATTCCACAGTGTTCACCAACTGGTTGTGGCGTAGCCGGCAGGTGATTTTTGCGTGATCGGCAGGTGGTTCTGGCGAGTCGAGCAGGTGGTTCCGGCGTGCTCGGCTGGTGCTTCCGGGGTCATTGGCACGGGGTTCTGGCATGTCTGAGAGGTGGTTCCTGCATGCCCGGCAAGAGATTCCGGAGTGCTCGCCAAGTGGTTCTGGCATAGTCGGCAGGTGATTTTGGCATGTCCGGCAGGTGGTTCAGGCGAGTTGAGCAGGTGGTTGCGACGTGCTTGGCAGGTGCTTCCGGCGTCTCCGGCACGTGTTTCTGGCACATCTGACAGGTGGTTCCGGCATGCCCGAAAGGTGATTCCGGTCTGTCCGGTAGGTGGTTCCAGCCTGCACGGCATGTGGTTCTGGTACGTCTCAGAGGTGGTTGCGCATGCCCAACAGGTGATTCCGGACTGTCCGCCACATGGTTCTGGCACGTCTGAGAGGTGGTTCCGGCATGCCCGGCAGGTCATCCCAGAGAGTCCTCCAAGTGGTTCTGGCATAACACGCAGGTGATTTTGGCGTGTCTGGCAGGTTGTTCCGTTGTGCTTGGCAGGTGGTTCAGGCTTGGCCGGCAGGTGGTTCCAGACTGTCCAGGACGTGTTTCCAGCTTCTCCGGCAGGTGGTTCTGGTACGTCTGAGAGGTGGTTCCGCCATGGCTTGCGGGTGATTCCGGACCGTCCCCCAGGTGGTTCTGGCATAGCCAGCAGTTGATATTGGCCTGTCCGGCAGGTGGTTCCAGCGAGTCGAACAGGTGGCTCCGGCGTGCTCGGCAGGTGGTTCCGGTCTGTCCGGTAGGTGATTCCGGCGTGTCCGGCACGTGCTTCCGGCACGTCTGAGAGGTGGTTCCGGCATGCGCGACAGGTGGTTTCGGAGTGTCCGCCAGGTGGTTCTGGCGTACCCGGCAGGTGATTTTGGCGTGTCCGGCAGGTGTTTCTGGCGAGTCGAGCAGGTGGCTCCGGCATGCTCGGCAGGTGCTTCCGGCGTCTCCGGCACGTGGTTCTGGTGTGTCTGAGAGCTGGTTCCGGCATGTCCGGCAGATGATTCCGGAGTGTCCGCCAAGTGGTTCTGGCATACCCGGCTGGTGATTTGGGCATGTCAGGTAGGTGGTTCCGGCGAGTCGAGCAGGTGGCTCCGGCGTGCTCGGCACGTTGTTCAGACGGGTCTGGCAGGTGTTTTCCGTCTGTTCGGGGTGTGGTTCCAGCATCTCATGCACATGGTTCTGGCACGTGTGAGATGTGGTTCCGGCCGGCCCGACAGATGTTTCCACAGTGTCCGCCAAGTGGTCCTGGCGTAGTTGGCAGGTGATTTTGGCATGACCGGCAGGTGGTTCCAGCAAGCCCGGCAGGTGATTCCGAAGTGTTCCCCAACTGGTTGTGGCGTAGCCGGCAGGTGATTTTTGCGTGTCCGGCAGGTGGTTCTGGCGAGTCGAGCAGGTGGTTCCGGCGTGCTCGGCAGGTGCTTCCGGGGTCATTGGCACGTGGTTCTGGCATATCTGAGAGGTGGTTCCGGCATGCCCGGCAGGTGATTCCGGAGTGTTCGCCAAGTGTTTCCGGCGTAGCCGGCAGGTGATTTTGCATGTCCAGCGGTCGTTCCGGCGGGTCGAGCCGGTGGTTCCGGCGTGTCCGGCAGGTGGTTCCGGTCTGTCCGGCAGGTGGTTCTGTGGTGTCCGGCACGAGGTTCAGTCTGAGAGGCTGTGCCGGCATGCCCCTCACGTGATTCCGGCTTGTCCCCGAAGTGGTGCTGGTGTAGCGGGCAGGTGATTTTGGCGTGTCCGGCAGGTGGTTCAGGCGAGTTGAGCAGGTGCTTGCGACGTGCTCGGCAGGTGCTTCTGGCGTCTCCGGCACGTGTTTCTGGCACATCTGACTGGTGGTTCCGGCATGCCCAAAAGTTGATTCCGGTCTGTCCGGTAGGTGGTTCCGGCGTGCACGGCACGTGGTTCTGGTACGTCTCAGAGGTGGTTGCGTATGCCCAACAGGTGATTCCGGACTGTCCGCCACGTGCTTCTGGCACGTCTGAGAGGTGGTTCCAACATGCCCGGCCGGTCATTTCGGAGAGTCGTCCAAGTGGTTCTGGCGTAGCCCGCAGGTGATTTTGGCGTGTCCGGCAGGTGGTTCCGCCGTGCTCGGTAGGTGGTTCAGGCATGGCCGTCACGTGGTTCCAGTCTGTCCAGGACGTGTTTCCAGCTTCTCCGGCAGGTGGTTCTGGTACGTCTGAGAGGTGGTTCCGCCATGGCTGGCAGGTGATCCCGGACCGTCCCCCAGGTGGTTCTGGCATAGCCAGCAGTTGATATTGGCCTGTCCGGCAGCTGGTTCCAGCGAGTCGAACAGGTGGCTCCGGCGTTCTTGGCAGGTGGTTCCGGTCTGTCCGGTAGGTGATTCCGGCGTTTCCGGCAGGTGCTTCCGGCACGTCTGAGAGGTGGTTCCGGCATGCGCGGCAGGTGATTCCGTAGTGTCCGCCCGGTCGTTCTGGCGTACCCGGCAGGTGATTTTGGCGTGTCCGGCAGGTGTTTCTGGCGAGTCGAGCAGGTGGCTCCGGCATGCTCGGCAGGTGCTTCCGGCGTCTCCGGCACTTGGTTCTGGTGTGTCTGAGAGCTGGTTCCGGCATGTCCGGCAGATGATTCCGGAGTGTCCGCCAAGTGGTTCTGGCATACCCAGCAGGTGATTTTGGCGTGTCAGGGAGGTGGTACCGGTGAGTCGAGCAGGTGGTTCCGGCGTGCTCAGCAGGTGGTTCAGGCGGTTCTGGCAGGTGGTATCCGTCTGTTCGGGGTGTGGTTCCAGCATCTCATGAACACGTTTCTGGCACGTCTGAGATGTGGTTCCAGCCGGCCCGACAAGTGTTTCCGCAGTGTCCGCCAAGCGGTTCTGGCGTAGTTGGCAGGTGATTTTGGCATGACTGGCAGGTGGTTCCAGCAAGCCTGGCAGGTGATTCCACAGTGTTCACCAACTGGTTGTGGCGTAGCCGGCAGGTGATTTTTGCGTGATCGGCAGGTGGTTCTGGCGAGTCGAGCAGGTGGTTCCGGCGTGCTCGGCTGGTGCTTCCGGGGTCATTGGCACGGGGTTCTGGCATGTCTGAGAGGTGGTTCCTGCATGCCCGGCAAGAGATTCCGGAGTGCTCGCCAAGTGGTTCTGGCATAGTCGGCAGGTGATTTTGGCATGTCCGGCAGGTGGTTCAGGCGAGTTGAGCAGGTGGTTGCGACGTGCTTGGCAGGTGCTTCCGGCGTCTCCGGCACGTGTTTCTGGCACATCTGACAGGTGGTTCCGGCATGCCCGAAAGGTGATTCCGGTCTGTCCGGTAGGTGGTTCCAGCCTGCACGGCATGTGGTTCTGGTACGTCTCAGAGGTGGTTGCGCATGCCCAACAGGTGATTCCGGACTGTCCGCCACATGGTTCTGGCACGTCTGAGAGGTGGTTCCGGCATGCCCGGCAGGTCATCCCAGAGAGTCCTCCAAGTGGTTCTGGCATAACACGCAGGTGATTTTGGCGTGTCTGGCAGGTTGTTCCGTTGTGCTTGGCAGGTGGTTCAGGCTTGGCCGGCAGGTGGTTCCAGACTGTCCAGGACGTGTTTCCAGCTTCTCCGGCAGGTGGTTCTGGTACGTCTGAGAGGTGGTTCCGCCATGGCTGGCAGGTGATTCCGGACCGTCCCCCAGGTGGTTCTGGCATAGCCAGCAGTTGATATTGGCCTGTCCGGCAGGTGGTTCCAGCGAGTCGAACAGGTGGCTCCGGCGTGCTCGGCAGGTGGTTCCGGTCTGTCCGGTAGGTGATTCCGGCGTGTCCGGCACGTGCTTCCGGCACGTCTGAGAGGTGGTTCCGGCATGCGCGACAGGTGGTTTCGGAGTGTCCGCCAGGTGGTTCTGGCGTACCCGGCAGGTGATTTTGGCGTGTCCGGCAGGTGTTTCTGGCGAGTCGAACAGGTGGCTCCGGCGTTCTTGGCAGGTGGTTCCGGTCTGTCCGGTAGGTGATTCCGGCGTTTCCGGCAGGTGCTTCCGGCACGTCTGAGAGGTGGTTCCGGCATGCGCGGCAGGTGATTCCGTAGTGTCCGCCCGGTCGTTCTGGCGTACCCGGCAGGTGATTTTGGCGTGTCCGGCAGGTGTTTCTGGCGAGTCGAGCAGGTGGCTCCGGCATGCTTGGCAGGTGCTTCCGGCGTCTCCGGCACTTGGTTCTGGTGTGTCTGAGAGCTGGTTCCGGCATGTCCGGCAGATGATTCCGGAGTGTCCGCCAAGTGGTTCTGGCATACCCGGCTGGTGATTTGGGCATGTCAGGTAGGTGGTTCCGGCGAGTCGAGCAGGTGGCTCCGGCGTGCTCGGCACGTTGTTCAGACGGGTCTGGCAGGTGTTTTCCGTCTGTTCAGGGTGTGGTTCCAGCATCTCATGCACATGGTTCTGGCACGTCTGAGATGTGGTTCCGGCCGGCCCGACAGGTGTTTCCACAGTGTCCGCCAAGTGGTCCTGGCGTAGTTGGCAGGTGATTTTGGCATGACCGGCAGGTGGTTCCAGCAAGCCCGGCAGGTGATTCCGAAGTGTTCCCCAACTGGTTGTGGCGTAGCCGGCAGGTGATTTTTGCGTGTCCGGCAGGTGGTTCTGGCGAGTCGAGCAGGTGGTTCCGGCGTGCTCGGCAGGTGCTTCCGGGGTCATTGGCACGTGGTTCTGGCATATCTGAGAGGTGGTTCCGGCATGCCCGGCAGGTGATTCCGGAGTGTTCGCCAAGTGTTTCCGGCGTAGCCGGCAGGTGATTTTGCATGTCCAGCGGTCGTTCCGGCGGGTCGAGCCGGTGGTTCCGGCGTGTCCGGCAGGTGGTTCCGGTCTGTCCGGCAGGTGGTTCTGTGGTGTCCGGCACGAGGTTCAGTCTGAGAGGCTGTGCCGGCATGCCCCTCACGTGATTCCGGCTTGTCCCCGAAGTGGTGCTGGTGTAGCGGGCAGGTGATTTTGGCGTGTCCGGCAGGTGGTTCAGGCGAGTTGAGCAGGTGCTTGCGACGTGCTCGGCAGGTGCTTCTGGCGTCTCCGGCACGTGTTTCTGGCACATCTGACTGGTGGTTCCGGCATGCCGAAAAGTTGATTCCGGTCTGTCCGGTAGGTGGTTCCGGCGTGCACGGCACGTGGTTCTGGTACGTCTCAGAGGTGGTTGCGTATGCCCAACAGGTGATTCCGGACTGTCCGCCACGTGCTTCTGGCACGTCTGAGAGGTGGTTCCAACATGCCCGGCCGGTCATTTCGGAGAGTCGTCCAAGTGGTTCTGGCGTAGCCCGCAGGTGATTTTGGCATGTCCGGCAGGTGGTTCCGCCGTGCTCGGTAGGTGGTTCAGGCATGGCCGTCACGTGGTTCCAGTCTGTCCAGGACGTGTTTCCAGCTTCTCCGGCAGGTGGTTCTGGTACGTCTGAGAGGTGGTTCCGCCATGGCTGGCAGGTGATCCCGGACCGTCCCCCAGGTGGTTCTGGCATAGCCAGCAGTTGATATTGGCCTGTCCGGCAGCTGGTTCCAGCGAGTCGAACAGGTGGCTCCGGCGTTCTTGGCAGGTGGTTCCGGTCTGTCCGGTAGGTGATTCCGGCGTTTCCGGCAGGTGCTTCCGGCACGTCTGAGAGGTGGTTCCGGCATGCGCGGCAGGTGATTCCGTAGTGTCCGCCCGGTCGTTCTGGCGTACCCGGCAGGTGATTTTGGCGTGTCCGGCAGGTGTTTCTGGCGAGTCGAGCAGGTGGCTCCGGCATGCTCGGCAGGTGCTTCCGGCGTCTCCGGCACTTGGTTCTGGTGTGTCTGAGAGCTGGTTCCGGCATGTCCGGCAGATGATTCCGGAGTGTCCGCCAAGTGGTTCTGGCATACCCAGCAGGTGATTTTGGCGTGTCAGGGAGGTGGTACCGGTGAGTCGAGCAGGTGGTTCCGGCGTGCTCAGCAGGTGGTTCAGGCGGTTCTGGCAGGTGGTATCCGTCTGTTCGGGGTGTGGTTCCAGCATCTCATGAACACGTTTCTGGCACGTCTGAGATGTGGTTCCAGCCGGCCCGACAAGTGTTTCCGCAGTGTCCGCCAAGCGGTTCTGGCGTAGTTGGCAGGTGATTTTGGCATGACTGGCAGGTGGTTCCAGCAAGCCTGGCAGGTGATTCCACAGTGTTCACCAACTGGTTGTGGCGTAGCCGGCAGGTGATTTTTGCGTGATCGGCAGGTGGTTCTGGCGAGTCGAGCAGGTGGTTCCGGCGTGCTCGGCTGGTGCTTCCGGGGTCATTGGCACGGGGTTCTGGCATGTCTGAGAGGTGGTTCCTGCATGCCCGGCAAGAGATTCCGGAGTGCTCGCCAAGTGGTTCTGGCATAGTCGGCAGGTGATTTTGGCATGTCCGGCAGGTGGTTCAGGCGAGTTGAGCAGGTGGTTGCGACGTGCTTGGCAGGTGCTTCCGGCGTCTCCGGCACGTGTTTCTGGCACATCTGACAGGTGGTTCCGGCATGCCCGAAAGGTGATTCCGGTCTGTCCGGTAGGTGGTTCCAGCCTGCACGGCATGTGGTTCTGGTACGTCTCAGAGGTGGTTGCGCATGCCCAACAGGTGATTCCGGACTGTCCGCCACATGGTTCTGGCACGTCTGAGAGGTGGTTCCGGCATGCCCGGCAGGTCATCCCAGAGAGTCCTCCAAGTGGTTCTGGCATAACACGCAGGTGATTTTGGCGTGTCTGGCAGGTTGTTCCGTTGTGCTTGGCAGGTGGTTCAGGCTTGGCCGGCAGGTGGTTCCAGACTGTCCAGGACGTGTTTCCAGCTTCTCCGGCAGGTGGTTCTGGTACGTCTGAGAGGTGGTTCCGCCATGGCTGGCAGGTGATTCCGGACCGTCCCCCAGGTGGTTCTGGCATAGCCAGCAGTTGATATTGGCCTGTCCGGCAGGTGGTTCCAGCGAGTCGAACAGGTGGCTCCGGCGTGCTCGGCAGGTGGTTCCGGTCTGTCCGGTAGGTGATTCCGGCGTGTCCGGCACGTGCTTCCGGCACGTCTGAGAGGTGGTTCCGGCATGCGCGACAGGTGGTTTCGGAGTGTCCGCCAGGTGGTTCTGGCGTACCCGGCAGGTGATTTTGGCGTGTCCGGCAGGTGTTTCTGGCGAGTCGAGCAGGTGGCTCCGGCATGCTCGGCAGGTGCTTCCGGCGTCTCCGGCACTTGGTTCTGGTGTGTCTGAGAGCTGGTTCCGGCATGTCCGGCAGATGATTCCGGAGTGTCCGCCAAGTGGTTCTGGCATACCCGGCTGGTGATTTGGGCATGTCAGGTAGGTGGTTCCGGCGAGTCGAGCAGGTGGCTCCGGCGTGCTCGGCACGTTGTTCAGACGGGTCTGGCAGGTGTTTTCCGTCTGTTCGGGGTGTGGTTCCAGCATCTCATGCACATGGTTCTGGCACGTCTGAGATGTGGTTCCGGCCGGCCCGACAGGTGTTTCCACAGTGTCCGCCAAGTGGTCCTGGCGTAGTTGGCAGGTGATTTTGGCATGACCGGCAGGTGGTTCCAGCAAGCCCGGCAGGTGATTCCGAAGTGTTCCCCAACTGGTTGTGGCGTAGCCGGCAGGTGATTTTTGCGTGTCCGGCAGGTGGTTCTGGCGAGTCGAGCAGGTGGTTCCGGCGTGCTCGGCAGGTGCTTCCGGGGTCATTGGCACGTGGTTCTGGCATATCTGAGAGGTGGTTCCGGCATGCCCGGCAGGTGATTCCGGAGTGTTCGCCAAGTGTTTCCGGCGTAGCCGGCAGGTGATTTTGCATGTCCAGCGGTCGTTCCGGCGGGTCGAGCCGGTGGTTCCGGCGTGTCCGGCAGGTGGTTCCGGTCTGTCCGGCAGGTGGTTCTGTGGTGTCCGGCACGAGGTTCAGTCTGAGAGGCTGTGCCGGCATGCCCCTCACGTGATTCCGGCTTGTCCCCGAAGTGGTGCTGGTGTAGCGGGCAGGTGATTTTGGCATGTCCGGCAAGTGGTTCAGGCGAGTTGAGCAGGTGGTTGCGACGTGCTCGGCAGGTGCTTCCGGCGTCTCCGGCACGTGTTTCTGGCACATCTGACTGGTGGTTCCGGCATGCCCAAAAGTTGATTCCGGTCTGTCCGGTAGGTGGTTCCGGCGTGCACGGCACGTGGTTCTGGTACGTCTCAGAGGTGGTTGCGTATGCCCAACAGGTGATTCCGGACTGTCCGCCACGTGCTTCTGGCACGTCTGAGAGGTGGTTCCAACATGCCCGGCAGGTCATTTCGGAGAGTCGTCCAAGTGGTTCTGGCGTAGCCCGCAGGTGATTTTGGCGTGTCCGGCAGGTGGTTCCGCCGTGCTCGGCAGGTGGTTCAGGCATGGCCGTCACGTGGTTCCAGTCTGTCCAGGACGTGTTTCCAGCTTCTCCGGCAGGTGGTTCTGGTACGTCTGAGAGGTGGTTCCGCCATGGCTGGCAGGTGATCCCGGACCGTCCCCCAGGTGGTTCTGGCATAGCCAGCAGTTGATATTGGCCTGTCCGGCAGGTGGTTCCAGCGAGTCGAACAGGTGGCTCCGGCGTTCTTGGCAGGTGGTTCCGGTCTGTCCGGTAGGTGATTCCGGCGTTTCCGGCACGTGCTTCCGGCACGTCTGAGAGGTGGTTCCGGCATGCGCGGCAGGTGATTCCGTAGTGTCCGCCCGGTCGTTCTGGCGTACCCGGCAGGTGATTTTGGCGTGTCCGGCAGGTGTTTCTGGCGAGTCGAGCAGGTGGCTCCGGCATGCTCGGCAGGTGCTTCCGGCGTCTCCGGCACTTGGTTCTGGTGTGTCTGAGAGCTGGTTCCGGCATGTCCGGCAGATGATTCCGGAGTGTCCGCCAAGTGGTTCTGGCATACCCAGCAGGTGATTTTGGCGTGTCAGGGAGGTGGTACCGGTGAGTCGAGCAGGTGGTTCCGGCGTGCTCAGCAGGTGGTTCAGGCGGTTCTGGCAGGTGGTATCCGTCTGTTCGGGGTGTGGTTCCAGCATCTCATGAACACGTTTCTGGCACGTCTGAGATGTGGTTCCAGCCGGCCCGACAAGTGTTTCCGCAGTGTCCGCCAAGCGGTTCTGGCGTAGTTGGCAGGTGATTTTGGCATGACTGGCAGGTGGTTCCAGCAAGCCTGGCAGGTGATTCCACAGTGTTCACCAACTGGTTGTGGCGTAGCCGGCAGGTGATTTTTGCGTGATCGGCAGGTGGTTCTGGCGAGTCGAGCAGGTGGTTCCGGCGTGCTCGGCTGGTGCTTCCGGGGTCATTGGCACGGGGTTCTGGCATGTCTGAGAGGTGGTTCCTGCATGCCCGGCAAGAGATTCCGGAGTGCTCGCCAAGTGGTTCTGGCATAGTCGGCAGGTGATTTTGGCATGTCCGGCAGGTGGTTCAGGCGAGTTGAGCAGGTGGTTGCGACGTGCTTGGCAGGTGCTTCCGGCGTCTCCGGCACGTGTTTCTGGCACATCTGACAGGTGGTTCCGGCATGCCCGAAAGGTGATTCCGGTCTGTCCGGTAGGTGGTTCCAGCCTGCACGGCATGTGGTTCTGGTACGTCTCAGAGGTGGTTGCGCATGCCCAACAGGTGATTCCGGACTGTCCGCCACATGGTTCTGGCACGTCTGAGAGGTGGTTCCGGCATGCCCGGCAGGTCATCCCAGAGAGTCCTCCAAGTGGTTCTGGCATAACACGCAGGTGATTTTGGCGTGTCTGGCAGGTTGTTCCGTTGTGCTTGGCAGGTGGTTCAGGCTTGGCCGGCAGGTGGTTCCAGACTGTCCAGGACGTGTTTCCAGCTTCTCCGGCAGGTGGTTCTGGTACGTCTGAGAGGTGGTTCCGCCATGGCTGGCAGGTGATTCCGGACCGTCCCCCAGGTGGTTCTGGCATAGCCAGCAGTTGATATTGGCCTGTCCGGCAGGTGGTTCCAGCGAGTCGAACAGGTGGCTCCGGCGTGCTCGGCAGGTGGTTCCGGTCTGTCCGGTAGGTGATTCCGGCGTGTCCGGCACGTGCTTCCGGCACGTCTGAGAGGTGGTTCCGGCATGCGCGACAGGTGGTTTCGGAGTGTCCGCCAGGTGGTTCTGGCGTACCCGGCAGGTGATTTTGGCGTGTCCGGCAGGTGTTTCTGGCGAGTCGAGCAGGTGGCTCCGGCATGCTCGGCAGGTGCTTCCGGCGTCTCCGGCACTTGGTTCTGGTGTGTCTGAGAGCTGGTTCCGGCATGTCCGGCAGATGATTCCGGAGTGTCCGCCAAGTGGTTCTGGCATACCCGGCTGGTGATTTGGGCATGTCAGGTAGGTGGTTCCGGCGAGTCGAGCAGGTGGCTCCGGCGTGCTCGGCACGTTGTTCAGACGGGTCTGGCAGGTGTTTTCCGTCTGTTCGGGGTGTGGTTCCAGCATCTCATGCACATGGTTCTGGCACGTCTGAGATGTGGTTCCGGCCGGCCCGACAGGTGTTTCCACAGTGTCCGCCAAGTGGTCCTGGCGTAGTTGGCACGTGATTTTGGCATGACCGGCAGGTGGTTCCAGCAAGCCCGGCAGGTGATTCCGAAGTGTTCCCCAACTGGTTGTGGCGTAGCCGGCAGGTGATTTTTGCGTGTCCGGCAGGTGGTTCTGGCGAGTCGAGCAGGTGGTTCCGGCGTGCTCGGCAGGTGCTTGCGGGGTCATTGGCACGTGGTTCTGGCATATCTGAGAGGTGGTTCCGGCATGCCCGGCAGGTGATTCCGGAGTGTTCGCCAAGTGTTTCCGGCGTAGCCGGCAGGTGATTTTGCATGTCCAGCGGTCGTTCCGGCGGGTCGAGCCGGTGGTTCCGGCGTGTCCGGCAGGTGGTTCCGGTCTGTCCGGCAGGTGGTTCTGTGGTGTCCGGCACGAGGTTCAGTCTGAGAGGCTGTGCCGGCATGCCCCTCACGTGATTCCGGCTTGTCCCCGAAGTGGTGCTGCTGTAGCGGGCAGGTGATTTTGGCGTGTCCGGCAGGTGGTTCAGGCGAGTTGAGCAGGTGCTTGCGACGTGCTCGGCAGGTGCTTCTGGCGTCTCCGGCACGTGTTTCTGGCACATCTGACTGGTGGTTCCGGCATGCCCAAAAGTTGATTCCGGTCTGTCCGGTAGGTGGTTCCGGCGTGCACGGCACGTGGTTCTGGTACGTCTCAGAGGTGGTTGCGTATGCCCAACAGGTGATTCCGGACTGTCCGCCACGTGCTTCTGGCACGTCTGAGAGGTGGTTCCAACATGCCCGGCAGGTCATTTCGGAGAGTCGTCCAAGTGGTTCTGGCGTAGCCCGCAGGTGATTTTGGCATGTCCGGCAGGTGGTTCCGCCGTGCTCGGCAGGTGGTTCAGGCATGGCCGTCACGTGGTTCCAGTCTGTCCAGGACGTGTTTCCAGCTTCTCCGGCAGGTGGTTCTGGTACGTCTGAGAGGTGGTTCCGCCATGGCTGGCAGGTGATCCCGGACCGTCCCCCAGGTGGTTCTGGCATAGCCAGCAGTTGATATTGGCCTGTCCGGCAGGTGGTTCCAGCGAGTCGAACAGGTGGCTCCGGCGTTCTTGGCAGGTGGTTCCGGTCTGTCCGGTAGGTGATTCCGGCGTTTCCAGCAGGTGCTTCCGGCACGTCTGAGAGGTGGTTCCGGCATGCGCGGCAGGTGATTCCGTAGTGTCCGCCCGGTCGTTCTGGCGTACCCGGCAGGTGATTTTGGCGTGTCCGGCAGGTGTTTCTGGCGAGTCGAGCAGGTGGCTCCGGCATGCTCGGCAGGTGCTTCCGGCGTCTCCGGCACTTGGTTCTGGTGTGTCTGAGAGCTGGTTCCGGCATGTCCGGCAGATGATTCCGGAGTGTCCGCCAAGTGGTTCTGGCATACCCGGCTGGTGATTTGGGCATGTCAGGTAGGTGGTTCCGGCGAGTCGAGCAGGTGGCTCTGGCGTGCTCGGCACGTTGTTCAGACGGGTCTGGCAGGTGTTTTCCGTCTGTTCGGGGTGTGGTTCCAGCATCTCATGCACATGGTTCTGGCACGTCTGAGATGTGGTTCCGGCCGGCCCGACAGGTGTTTCCACAGTGTCCGCCAAGTGGTCCTGGCGTAGTTGGCACGTGATTTTGGCATGACCGGCAGGTGGTTCCAGCAAGCCCGGCAGGTGATTCCGAAGTGTTCCCCAACTGGTTGTGGCGTAGCCGGCAGGTGATTTTTGCGTGTCCGGCAGGTGGTTCTGGCGAGTCGAGCAGGTGGTTCCGGCGTGCTCGGCAGGTGCTTCCGGGGTCATTGGCACGTGGTTCTGGCATATCTGAGAGGTGGTTCCGGCATGCCCGGCAGATGATTCCGGAGTGTTCGCCAAGTGTTTCCGGCGTAGCCGGCAGGTGATTTTGCATGTCCAGCGGTCATTCCGGCGGGTCGAGCCGGTGGTTCCGGCGTGTCCGGCAGGTGGTTCCGGTCTGTCCGGCAGGTGGTTCTGTGGTGTCCGGCACGAGGTTCAGTCTGAGAGGCTGTGCCGGCATGCCCCTCACGTGATTCCGGCTTGTCCCCGAAGTGGTGCTGGTGTAGCGGGCAGGTGATTTTGGCGTGTCCGGCAGGTGGTTCAGGCGAGTTGAGCAGGTGCTTGCGACGTGCTCGGCAGGTGCTTCTGGCGTCTCCGGCACGTGTTTCTGGCACATCTGACTGGTGGTTCCGGCATGCCGAAAAGTTGATTCCGGTCTGTCCGGTAGGTGGTTCCGGCGTGCACGGCACGTGGTTCTGGTACGTCTCAGAGGTGGTTGCGTATGCCCAACAGGTGATTCCGGACTGTCCGCCACGTGCTTCTGGCACGTCTGAGAGGTGGTTCCAACATGCCCGGCCGGTCATTTCGGAGAGTCGTCCAAGTGGTTCTAGCGTAGCCCGCAGGTGATTTTGGCGTGTCCGGCAGGTGGTTCCGCCGTGCTCGGCAGGTGGTTCAGGCATGGCCGTCACGTGGTTCCAGTCTGTCCAGGACGTGTTTCCAGCTTCTCCGGCAGGTGGTTCTGGTACGTCTGAGAGGTGGTTCCGCCATGGCTGGCAGGTGATCCCGGACCGTCCCCCAGGTGGTTCTGGCATAGCCAGCAGTTGATATTGGCCTGTCCGGCAGGTGGTTCCAGCGAGTCGAACAGGTGGCTCCGGCGTTCTTGGCAGGTGGTTCCGGTCTGTCCGGTAGGTGATTCCGGCGTTTCCGGCAGGTGCTTCCGGCACGTCTGAGAGGTGGTTCCGGCATGCGCGGCAGGTGATTCCGTAGTGTCCGCCCGGTCGTTCTGGCGTACCCGGCAGGTGATTTTGGCGTGTCCGGCAGGTGTTTCTGGCGAGTCGAGCAGGTGGCTCCGGCATGCTCGGCAGGTGCTTCCGGCGTCTCCGGCACTTGGTTCTGGTGTGTCTGAGAGCTGGTTCCGGCATGTCCGGCAGATGATTCCGGAGTGTCCGCCAAGTGGTTCTGGCATACCCAGCAGGTGATTTTGGCGTGTCAGGGAGGTGGTACCGGTGAGTCGAGCAGGTGGTTCCGGCGTGCTCAGCAGGTGGTTCAGTCGGTTCTGGCAGGTGGTATCCGTCTGTTCGGGGTGTGGTTCCAGCATCTCATGAACACGTTTCTGGCACGTCTGAGATGTGGTTCCAGCCGGCCCGACAAGTGTTTCCGCAGTGTCCGCCAAGCGGTTCTGGCGTAGTTGGCAGGTGATTTTGGCATGACTGGCAGGTGGTTCCAGCAAGCCTGGCAGGTGATTCCACAGTGTTCACCAACTGGTTGTGGCGTAGCCGGCAGGTGATTTTTGCGTGATCGGCAGGTGGTTCTGGCGAGTCGAGCAGGTGGTTCCGGCGTGCTCGGCTGGTGCTTCCGGGGTCATTGGCACGGGGTTCTGGCATGTCTGAGAGGTGGTTCCTGCATGCCCGGCAAGAGATTCCGGAGTGCTCGCCAAGTGGTTCTGGCATAGTCGGCAGGTGATTTTGGCATGTCCGGCAGGTGGTTCAGGCAAGTTGAGCAGGTGGTTGCGACGTGCTTGGCAGGTGCTTCCGGCGTCTCCGGCACGTGTTTCTGGCACATCTGACAGGTGGTTCCGGCATGCCCGAAAGGTGATTCCGGTCTGTCCGGTAGGTGGTTCCAGCCTGCACGGCATGTGGTTCTGGTACGTCTCAGAGGTGGTTGCGCATGCCCAACAGGTGATTCCGGACTGTCCGCCACATGGTTCTGGCACGTCTGAGAGGTGGTTCCGGCATGCCCGGCAGGTCATCCCAGAGAGTCCTCCAAGTGGTTCTGGCATAACACGCAGGTGATTTTGGCGTGTCTGGCAGGTTGTTCCGTTGTGCTTGGCAGGTGGTTCAGGCTTGGCCGGCAGGTGGTTCCAGACTGTCCAGGACGTGTTTCCAGCTTCTCCGGCAGGTGGTTCTGGTACGTCTGAGAGGTGGTTCCGCCATGGCTGGCAGGTGATTCCGGACCGTCCCCCAGGTGGTTCTGGCATAGCCAGCAGTTGATATTGGCCTGTCCGGCAGGTGGTTCCAGCGAGTCGAACAGGTGGCTCCGGCGTGCTCGGCAGGTGGTTCCGGTCTGTCCGGTAGGTGATTCCGGCGTGTCCGGCACGTGCTTCCGGCACGTCTGAGAGGTGGTTCCGGCATGCGCGACAGGTGGTTTCGGAGTGTCCGCCAGGTGGTTCTGGCGTACCCGGCAGGTGATTTTGGCGTGTCCGGCAGGTGTTTCTGGCGAGTCGAGCAGGTGGCTCCGGCATGCTCGGCAGGTGCTTCCGGCGTCTCCGGCACTTGGTTCTGGTGTGTCTGAGAGCTGGTTCCGGCATGTCCGGCAGATGATTCCGGAGTGTCCGCCAAGTGGTTCTGGCATACCCGGCTGGTGATTTGGGCATGTCAGGTAGGTGGTTCCGGCGAGTCGAGCAGGTGGCTCCGGCGTGCTCGGCACGTTGTTCAGACGGGTCTGGCAGGTGTTTTCCGTCTGTTCGGGGTGTGGTTCCAGCATCTCATGCACATGGTTCTGGCACGTCTGAGATGTGGTTCCGGCCGGCCCGACAGGTGTTTCCACAGTGTCCGCCAAGTGGTACTGGCGTAGTTGGCCGGTGATTTTGGCATGACCGGCAGGTGGTTCCAGCAAGCCCGGCAGGTGATTCCGAAGTGTTCCCCAACTGGTTGTGGCGTAGCCGGCAGGTGATTTTTGCGTGTCCGGCAGGTGGTTCTGGCGAGTCGAGCAGGTGGTTCCGGCGTGCTCGGCAGGTGCTTCCGGGGTCATTGGCACGTGGTTCTGGCATATCTGAGAGGTGGTTCCGGCATGCCCGGCAGGTGATTCCGGAGTGTTCGCCAAGTGTTTCCGGCGTAGCCGGCAGGTGATTTTGCATGTCCAGTGGTCGTTCCGGCGGGTCGAGCCGGTGGTTCCGGCGTGTCCGGCAGGTGGTTCCGGTCTGTCCGGCAGGTGGTTCTGTGGTGTCCGGCACGAGGTTCAGTCTGAGAGGCTGTGCCGGCATGCCCCTCACGTGATTCCGGCTGGTCCCCGAAGTGGTGCTTGTGTAGCGGGCTGGTGATTTTGGCATGTCCGGCAGGTGGTTCAGGCGAGTTGAGCAGGTGGTTCCAACGTGCTTGGCAGGTGCTTCCGGCGTCTCCGGCACGTGTTTCTGGCACATCTGACAGGTGGTTCCGGCATGCCCGAAAGGTGATTCCGGTCTGTCCGGTAGGTGGTTCCAGCCTGCACGGCATGTGGTTCTGGTACGTCTCAGAGGTGGTTGCGCATGCCCAACAGGTGATTCCGGACTGTCCGCCACATGGTTCTGGCACGTCTGAGAGGTGGTTCCAACATGCCCGGCAGGTCATTTCGGAGAGTCGTCCACGTGGTTCTGGCGTAGCCCGCAGGTGATTTTGGCGTGTCCGGCAGGTGGTTCCGCCGTGCTCGGCAGGTGGTTCAGGCATGGCCGTCACGTGGTTCCAGTCTTTCCAGGACGTGTTTCCAGCTTCTCCGGCAGGTGGTTCTGGTACGTCTGAGAGGTGGTTCCGCCATGGCTGGCAGGTGATTCCGGACCGTCCCCCAGGTGGTTCTGGCATAGCCAGCAGTTGATATTGGCCTGTCCGGCAGGTGGTTCCAGCGAGTCGAACAGGCGGCTCCGGCGTGCTCGGCAGGTGGTTCCGGTCTGTCCGGTAGGTGTTTCCGGCGTGTCCGGCACGTGCTTCCGGCACGTCTGAGAGGTGGTTCCTTCATGCGCGGCAGGTGATTCCGTAGTGTCCGCCAGGTGGTTCTGGCGTACCCGGCAGGTGATTTTGGCGTGTCCGGCAGGTGTTTCTGGCGAGTCGAGCAGGTGGCTCTGGCATGCTCGGCAGGTGCTTCCGGCGTCTCCGGCACGTGGTTCTGGTGTGTCTGAGAGCTGGTTCCGGCATGTCCGGCAGATGATTCCGGAGTGTCCGCCAAGTGGTTCTGGCATACCCAGCAGGTGATTTTGGCGTGTCAGGGAGGTGGTACCGGTGAGTCGAGCCGGTGGTTCCGGCGTCCTCAGCATGTGGTTCAGGCAGTTCTGGCAGGTGGTATCTGTCTGTTCGGGGTGTGGTTCCAGCATCTCATGAACACGTTTCTGGCACGTCTGAGATGTGGTTCCAGCCGGCCCGACAGGTGTTTCCGCAGTGTCCGCCAAGTGGTTCTGGCGTAGTTGGCAGGTGATTTTGGCATGTCCGGCAGGTGGTTCCGCCGTGCTCGGCAGGTGGTTCAGGCATGGCCGTCACGTGGTTCCAGTCTGTCCAGGACGTGTTTCCAGCTTCTCCGGCAGGTGGTGCTGGTACGTCTGAGAGGTGGTTCCACCATGGCTGGCAGGTGATTCCGGACCGTCCCCCAGGTGGTTCTGGCATAGCCAGCAGTTGATATTGGCCTGTCCGGCAGGTGGTTCCAGCGAGTCGAACAGGGGGCTCCGGCGTGCTCGGCAGGTGGTTCCGGTCTGTCCTGTAGGTGCTTCCGGCGTCTCCGGCACGTGGTTCTGGTGTGTCTGAGAGCTGGTTCCGGCATGTCCGGCAGATGATTCCGGAGTGTCCGCCAAGTGGTTCTGGCATAACCGGCTGGTGATTGGGCATGTCAGGTAGGTGGTTCCGGCGAGTCGAGCAGGTGGCTCCGGCGTGCTCGGCAGGTTGTTCAGACGGGTCTGGCAGGTGTTTTCCGTCTGTTCGGGGTGTGGTTCCAGCATCTCATGCACATGGTTCTGGCACGTCTGAGATGTGGTTCCGGCCGGCCCGACAGGTGTTTCCACAGTGTCCGCCAAGTGGTACTTGCGTAGTTGGCAGGTGATTTTGGCATGACCGGCAGGTGGTTCCAGCAAGCCCGGCAGGTGATTCCGAAGTGTTGCCCCACCGGTTGTGGCGTAGCCGGCAGGTGATTTTTGCGTGTCCGGCAGGTGGTTCTGGCGAGTCGAGCAGGTGGTTCCGGCGTGCTCGGCAGGTGCTTCCGGGGTCATTGGCACGTGGTTCTGGCATATCTGAGAGGTGGTTCCGGCATGCCCCGCAGGTGATTCCGGAGTGTTCGCCAAGTGTTTCCGGCGTAGCCGGCAGGTGATTTTGATGTCCAGCGGTCGTTCCGGCGGGTCGAGCCGGTGGTTCCGGCGTGTCCGGCAGGTGGTTCCGGTCTGTCCGGCAGGTGGTTCTGTGGTGTCCGGCACGAGGTTCAGTCTGAGAGGCTGTGCCGGCATGCCCCTCACGTGATTCCGGCTTGTCCCCGAAGTGGTGCTGGTGTAGCGGGATAGTGATTTTGGCGTGTCCGGCAGGTGGTTCAGGCGAGTTGAGCAGGTGGTTCCAACGTGCTTGGCAGGTGCTTCTGTCGTCTTCGGCACGTGTTTCTGGCACATCTGACAGGTGGTTCCGGCATGCCCGAAAGGTGATTCCGGTCTTTCTGGTAGGTGGTTCCATCCTGCACGGCACGTGGTTCTGGTACGTCTCAGAGGTGGTTGCGCATGCCCAAAAGGTGATTCCGGACTGTCCGCCACGTGCTTCTGGCACGTCTGAGAGGTGGTTCCAACATGCCCGGCAGGTCATTTCGGAGAGTCGTCCAAGTGGTTCTGGCATACCCGGCAGGTGATTTTGGCGTGTCCGGCAGGTGGTTCCGCCGTGCTCGGCAGGTGGTTCAGGCATGGCCGTCACGTGGTTCCAGTCTGTCCAAGACGTGTTTCCAGCTTCTCCGGCAGGTGGTGCTGGTACGTCTGAGAGGTGGTTCCACCATGGCTGGCAGGTGATCCCGGACCGTCCCCCAGGTGGTTCTGGCATAGCCAGCAGTTGATATTGGCCTGTCTGGCAGGTGGTTCCAGCGAGTCGAACAGGGGGCTCCGGCATGCTCGGCAGGTGGTTCCGGTCTGTCCTGTAGGTGCTTCCGGCGTCTCCGGCACGTGGTTCTGGTGTGTCTGAGAGCTGGTTCCGGCATGTCCGGCAGATGATTCCGGAGTGTCCGCCAAGTGGTTCTGGCATGCCCAGCAGGTGATTTTGGCGTGTCAGGGAGGTGGTACCGGTGAGTCGAGCAGGTGGTTCCGGCGGTTCTGGCAGGTGGTATCCGTCTGTTCGGGCTGTGGTTCCAGCATCTCATGAACACGTTTCTGGCACGTCTGAGATGTTGTTCCAGCCGGCCCGACAGGTGTTTCCGCAGTGTCCGCCAAGCGGTTCTGGCGTAGTTGGCAGGTGATTTTGGCATGACCGGCAGGTGGTTCCAGCAAGCCTGGCAGGTGATTCCAAAGTGTTCACCAACTGGTTGTGGCGTAGCCAGCAGGTGATTTTTGCGTGATCGGCAGGTTGTTCTGGCGAGTCGAGCACATGGTTCCGGTGTGCTCGGCTGGTGCTGCCGTGGTCATTGGCACGGGGTTCTGGCATGTCTGAGAGGTGGTTCCTGCATGCCCGGCAAGTGATTCCGGAGTGTTCGCCAAGTGGTTCTGGCATAGTCGGCAGGTGATTTTGGCATGTCCGGCAGGTGGTTCAGGCGAGTTGTGCAGGTGGTTCCAACGTGCTTGGCAGGTGCTTCCGGCGTCTCCGGCACGTGTTTCTGGCACATCTGACAGGTGGTTCCGGCATGCCCGAAAGGTGATTCCGGTCTGTCCGGTAGGTGGTTCCAGCCTGCACGGCATGTGGTTCTGGTACGTCTCAGAGGTGGTTGCGCATGCCCAACAGGTGATTCCGGACTGTCCGCCACATGGTTCTGGCACGTCTGAGAGGTGGTTCCGGCATGCCCGGCAGGTCATCCCAGAGAGTCCTCCAAGTGGTTCTGGCATAACACGCAGGTGATTTCGGCGTGTCTGTCAAGTTGTTCCGTTGTGCTTGGCAGGTGGTTCAGGCTTGGCCGGCAGGTGGTTCCAGACTGTCCAGGACGTGTTTCCAGCTTCTCCGGCAGGTGGTTCTGGTACGTCTGAGAGGTGGTTCCGCCATGGCTGGCAGGTGATTCCGGACCGTCCCCCAGGTGGTTCTGGCATAGCCAGCAGTTGATATTGGGCTGTCCGGCAGGTGGTTCCAGCGAGTCGAACAGGTGGCTCCGGCGTGCTCGGCAGGTGGTTCCGGTCTGTCCGGTAGGTGATTCCGGCGTGTCCGGCACGTGCTTCCGGCACGTCTGAGAGGTGGTTCCGGCATGCGCGACAGGTGGTTTCGGAGTGTCCGCCAGGTGGTTCTGGCGTACCCGGCAGGTGATTTTGGCGTGTCCGGCAGGTGTTTCTGGCGAGTCGAGCAGGTGGCTCCGGCATGCTCGGCAGGTGCTTCCGGCGTCTCGGGCACGTGGTTCTGGTGTGTCTGAGATCTGGTTCCGGCATGTCCGGCAGATGATTCCGGAGTGTCCGCCAAGTGGTTCTGGCATACCCGGCTGGTGATTTGGGCATGTCAGGTAGGTGGTTCCGGCGAGTCGAGCAGGTGGCTCCGGCGTGCTCGGCACGTTGTTCAGACGGGTCTGGCAGGTGTTTTCCGTCTGTTCGGGGTGTGGTTCCAGCATCTCATGCACATGGTTCTGGCACGTCTGAGATGTGGTTCCGGCCGGCCCGACAGGTGTTTCCACAGTGTCCGCCAAGTGGTAGTGGCGTAGTTGGCAGGTGATTTTGGCATGACCGGCAGGTGGTTCCAGCAAGCCCGGCAGGTGATTCCGAATTGTTCCCCAACTGGTTGTGGCGTAGCCGGCAGGTGATTTTTGCGTGTCCGGCAGGTGGTTCTGGCGAGTCGAGCAGGTGGTTCCGGCGTGCTCGGCAGGTGCTTGCGGGGTCATTGGCACGTGGTTCTGGCATATCTGAGAGGTGGTTCCGGCATGCCCGGCAGGTGATTCCGGAGTGTTCGCCAAGTGTTTCCGGCGTAGCCGGCAGGTGATTTGGCATGTCCAGCGGTCGTTCCGGCGGGTCGAGCCGGTGGTTCCGGCGTGTCCGGCAGGTGGTTCCGGTCTGTCCGGCAGGTGGTTCTGTGGTGTCCGGCACGAGGTTCAGTCTGAGAGGCTGTGCCGGCATGCCACTCACGTGATTCCGGCTTGTCCCCGAAGTGGTGCTGGTGTAGCGGGCAGGTGATTTTGGCGTGTCCGGCAGGTGGTTCAGGCGAGTTGAGCAGGTGGTTGCGACGTGCTCGGCAGGTGCTTCCGGCGTCTCCGGCACGTGTTTCTGGCACATCTGACTGGTGGTTCCAGCATGCCCAAAAGTTGATTCCGGTCAGTCCGGTAGGTGGTTCCGGCGTGCACGGCACGTGGTTCTGGTACGTCTCAGAGGTGGTTGCGTATGCCCAACAGGTGATTCCGGACTGTCCGCCACGTGCTTCTGGCACGTCTGAGAGGTGGTTCCAACATGCCTGGCAGGTCATTTCGGAGAGTCGTCCAAGTGGTTCTGGCGTAGCCCGCAGGTGATTTTGGCGAGTCCGGCCGGTGGTTCCGCCGTGCTCGGCAGGTGGTTCAGGCATGGCGGTCACGTGGTTCCAGACTGTCCAGGACGTGTTTCCAGCTTCTCCGGCAGGTGGTTCTGGTATGTCTGCGAGGTGGTTCCGCCATGGCTGGCAGGTGATCCCGGACTGTCCCCCAGGTGGTTCTGGCATAGCCAGCAGTTGATATTGGCCTGTCCAGCAGGTGGTTCCAGCGAGTCGAACAGGTGGCTCCGGCGTTCTTGGCAGGTGGTTCCGGTCTGTCCGGTAGGTGTTTCCGGCGTTTCCGGCACGTGCTTCCGGCACGTCTGAGAGGTGGTTCCGTCATGCGCGACAGGTGATTCCGTAGTGTCCGCCAGGTGGTTCTGGCATACCCGGCAGGTGATTTTGGCGTGTCCGGCAGGTGTTTCTGGCGAGTCGAGCAGGTGGCTCCGGCATGCTCGGCAGGTGCTTCCGGCGTCTCCGGCACGTGGTTCTGGTGTGTCTGAGAGCTGGTTCCGGCATGTCCGGCAGATGATTCCGGAGTGTCCGCCAAGTGGTTCTGGCATACCAAACAGGTGATTTTGGCGTGTCAGGGAGGTGGTACCGGTGAGTCGAGCAGGTGGTTCCGGCGTGCTCAGCAGGTGGTTCAGGCGGTTCTGGCAGGTGGTATCCGTCTGCTCGGGGTGTGGTTCCAGCATCTCATGAACACGTTTCTGGCACGTCTGAGATGTGGTTCCAGCCGGACCGACAGGTGTTTCCACAGTGTCCGCCAAGTGGTACTGGCGTAGTTGGCAGGTGATTTTGGCACGACCGGCAGGCGGTTCCAGCAAGCCCGGCAGGTGATTCCAAAGTGTTCCCCAACTGTTTGTGGCGTAGCCGGCAGGTGATTTTTGCGTGATCGGCAGGTGGCTCTGGCGAGTCGAGCAGGTGGTTCCGGCGTGCTCGGCTGGTGCTTCCGGGGTCATTGGCATGGGGTTCTGGCATGTCTGAGAGGTGGTTCCTGCATGCCCGGCAAGTGATTCCGGAGTGTTCGCCAAGTGGTTCTGGCCTAGTCGGCAGGTGATTTTGGCATGTCCGGCAGGTGGTTCATGCGAGTTGAGCAGGTGGTTCCAACGTGCTTGGCAGGTGCTTCTGGCGTCTCCGGCACGTGTTTCTGGCACATCCGACAGGTGGTTCCGGCATGCCCGAAAGGTGATTCCGGTCTGTCCGGTAGGTGGTTCCAGCCTGCACGGCATGTGGTTCTGGTACGTCTCAGAGGTGGTTGCGCATGCCCAACAGGTGATTCCGGACTGTCCGCCACATGGTTCTGGCACGTCTGAGAGGTGGTTCCGGCATGCCCGGCAGGTCATCCCAGAGAGTCCTCCAAGTGGTTCTGGCATAACACGCAGGTGATTTTGGCGTGTCTGGCAGGTTGTTCCGTTGTGCTTGGCAGGTGGTTCAGGCTTGGCAGGCAGGTGGTTCCAGACTGTCCAGGACCTGTTTCCAGCTTCTTCGGCAGGTGGTTCTGGTACGTCTGAGAGGTGGTTCCGCCATGGCTGGCAGGTGATTCCGGACCGTCCCCCAGGTGGTTCTGGCATAGCCAGCAGTTGATATTGGCCTGTCCGGCAGGTGGTTCCAGCGAGTCGAACAGGTGGCTCCGGCGTGCTCGGCAGGTGGTTCCGGTCTGTCCGGTAGGTGATTCCGGCGTGTCCGGGACGTGCTTCCAGCACGTCTGAGAGGTGGTTCCGGCATGCGCGACAGGTGATTTCGGAGTGTCCGCCAGGTGGTTCTGGCGTAGCCGGCAGATGATTTTGGCGTGTCCGGCAGGTGTTTCCGGCGCGTCGAGCAGGTGGCTCCGGCATGCTCGGCAGGTGCTTCCGGCGTCTCCGGCACGTGGTTCTGGTGTGTCTGAGAGCTGGTTCCGGCATGTCCGGCAGATGATTCCGGAGTGTCCGCCAAGTGGTTCTGGCATACCCGTCTGGTGATTTGGGCATGTCAGTTAGGTGGTTCAAGCGAGTCGAGCAGGTGGCTCCGGCGTGCTCGGCAGGTTGTTCAGACGGGTCTGGCAGGTGTTTTCCGTCTGTTCGGGGTGTGGTTCCAGCATCTCATGCACATGGTTCTGGCACGTGTGAGATGTGGTTCCGGCCGGCCCGACAGGTGTTTCCACAATGTCCGCCAAGTGGTACTGGCGTAGATGGCAGGTGATTTTGGCATGACCGGCAGGTGGTTCCAGCAAGCCCGGCAGGTGATTCCGAAGTGTTCCCCAACTGGTTGTGGCGTAGCCGGCAGGTGATTTTTGCGTGTCCGGCAGGTGGTTCTGGCGAGTCGAGCAGGTGGTTCCGGCGTGCTCGGCAGGTGCTTCCGGGGTCATTGGCACGTGGTTCTGGCATATCTGAGAGGTGTTTCCGGCATGCCCGGCAGGTGATTCCGGAGTGTTCGCCAAGTGTTTCCGGCGTAGCCGGCAGGTGATTTGGCATGTCCAGCGGTCGTTCCGGCGGGTCGAGCCGGTGGTTCCGGCGTGTCCGGCAGGTGGTTCCGGTCTGTCCGGCAGGTGGTTCTGTGGTGTCCGGCACGAGGTTCAGTCTGAGAGGCTGTGCCGGCATGCCCCTCACGTGATTCCGGCTTGTCCCCGAAGTGGTGCTGGTGTAGCGGGCAGGTGATTTTGGCGTGTCCGGCAGGTGGTTCAGGCGAGTTGAGCAGGTGGTTGCGACGTGCTCGGCAGGTGCTTCCGGCGTCTCCGGCACGTGTTTCTGGCACATCTGACTGGTGGTTCCGGCATGCCCAAGAGTTGATTCCGGTCTGTCCGGTAGGTGGTTCTGACGTGCACGGCACGTGGCTCTGGTACGTGTCATAGGTGGTTGCGTATGCCCAACAGGTGATTCCGGACTGTCCGCCACGTGCTTCTGGCACGTCTGAGAGGTCCTTATAAAATGCCCGGCAGGTCATTTCGGAGAGTCGTCCAAGTGGTTCTGGCGTAGCCCGCAGGTGATTTTGGCGTGTCCGGCAGGTGTTTCTGGCGAGTCGAGCACGTGGCTCCGGCATGCTCGGCAGGTGCTTCCGGCGTCTCCGGCACTTGGTTCTGGTGTGTCTGAGAGCTGGTTCCGGCATGTCCGGCAGATGATTCCGGAGTGTCCGCCAAGTGGTTCTGCCATACCCAGCAGGTGATTTTGGCGTGTCAGGGAGGTGGTACCGGTGAGTCGAGCAGGTGGTTCCGGCATGCTCAGCAGGTGGTTCAGGCGGTTCTGGCAGGTGGTATCCGTCTGTTCGGGGTGTGGTTCCAGCATCTCATGAACACGTTTCTGGCACGTCTGAGATGTGGTTCCAGCCGGCCCGACAGGTGTTTCCGCAGTGTCCGCCAAGCGGTTCTGGCGTAGTTGGCAGGTGATTTTGGCATGACTGGCAGGTGGTTCCAGCAAGCCTGGCAGGTGATTCCAAAGTGTTCACCAACTGGTTGTGGCGTAGCCGGCAGGTGATTTTTGCGTGATCGGCAGGTGGTTCCGGCGTGCTCGGCTGGTGCTTCCGGGGTCATTGGCACGGGGTTCTGGCATGTCTGAGAGGTGGTTCCTGCATGCCGGGCAAATGATTCCGGAGTCTTCGCCAAGTGGTTCTGGCATAGTCGGCAGGTGATTTTGGCATGTCCGGCAGGTGGTTCAGGCGAGTTGAGCAGGTGGTTCCAACGTGCTTGGCAGGTGCTTCCGGCGTCTCCGGCACGTGTTTCTGGCACATCTGACAGGTGGTTCCGGCATGCCCGAAAGGTGATTCCGGTCTGTCCGGTAGGTGGTTCCAGCCTGCACGGCATGTGGTTCTGGTACGTCTCAGAGGTGGTTGCGCATGCCCAACAGGTGATTCCGGACTGTCCGCCACATGGTTCTGGCACGTCTGAGAGGTGGTTCCGGCATGCCCGGCAGGTCATCCCAGAGAGTCCTCCAAGTGGTTCTGGCATAACACGCAGGTGATTTTGGCGTGTCTGGCAGGTTGTTCCGTTGTGCTTGGCAGGTGGTTCAGGCTTGGCCGGCAGGTGGTTCCAGACTGTTCAGGACGTGTTTCCAGCTTCTCCGGCAGGTGGTTCTGGTACGTCTGAGAGGTGGTTCCGCCATGGCTGGCAGGTGATTCCGGACCGTCCCCCAGGTGGTTCTGGCATAGCCAGCAGTTGATATTGGCCTGTCCGGCAGGTGGTTCCAGCGAGTCGAACAGGTGGCTCCGGCGTGCTAGGCAGGTGGTTACGGTCTGTCCGGTAGGTGATTCCGGCGTGTCCGGCACGTGCTTCCGGCACGTCTGAGAGGTGGTTCCGGCATGCGCGACAGGCGGTCTCGGAGTGTCCGCCAGGTGGTTCTGGCGTACCCGGCAGGTGATTTTGGCGTGTCCGGCAGGTGTTTCTGGCGAGTCGAGCAGGTGGCTCCGGCATGCTCGGCAGGTGCTTCCGGCGTCTCCGGCACGTGGTTCTGGTGTGTCTGAGAGCTGGTTCCGGCATGTCCGGCAGATGATTCCGGAGTGTCCGCCAAGTGGTTCTGGCATTCCCGGCTGGTGATTTGGGCATGTCAGGTAGGTGGTTCTGGCGAGTCGAGCAGGTGGCTCCGGCGTGCTCGGCAGTTTGTTCAGACGGGTCTGGCAGGGGTTTTCCATCTGTTCGGGGTGTGGTTCCAGCATCTCATGCACATGGTTCTGGCACGTCTGAGATGTGGTTCCAGAAGGCCCGACAGGTGTTTCCACAGTGTCCGCCAAGCGGTTCTGGCGTAGTTGGCAGGTGATTTTGGCATGCCCGGCAGGTGGTTCCAGCACGCCCGGCAGGTGATTCTGAATTGTTCCCCAACTGGTTGTGGCGTAGCCGGCAGGTGATTTCTGCGTGTCCGGCAGGTGGTTCTGGCGAGTCGAGCAGGTGGTTCCGGCGTGCTCGGCAGGTGCTTCCGGGGTCATTGGCACGTGGTTCTGGCATATCTGAGAGGTGGTTCCGGCATGCCCGGCAGGTGATTCCGGAGTGTTCGCCAAGTGTTTCCGGCGTAGCTGGCAGGTGATTTTGTATGTCCAGCGGTCGTTCCGGCGGGTCGAGCCGGTGGTTCCGGCGTGTCCGGCAGGTGGTTCCGGTCTGTCCGGCAGGTGGTTCTGTGGTGTCCGGCACGAGGTTCAGTCTGAGAGGCTGTGCCGGCATGCCCCTCACGTGATTCCGGCTTGTCCCCGAAGTGGTGCTGGTGTAGCGGGCAGGTGATTTTGGCGTGTCCGGCAGGTGGTTCAGGCGAGTTGAGCAGGTGGTTGCGACGTGCTCGGCAGGTGCTTCCGGCGTCTCCGGCACGTGTTTCTGGCACATCTGACTGGTGGTTACGGCATGCCCAAGAGGTGATTCCGGTCTGTCCGGTAGGTGGTTCCGGCGTGCACGGCACGTGGTTCTGGTACGTCTCAGAGGTGGTTGCGTATGCCCAACAGGTGATTCCGGACTGTCCGCCACGTGCTTCCGGCACGTCTGAGAGGTGGTTCCAACATGCCCGGCAGGTCATTTCGGAGAGTCGTCCAAGTGGTTCTGGCGTAGCCCGCAGGTGATTTTGGCGTGTCCGGCAGGTGGTTCCGCCATGCTCGGCAGGTCGTTCAGGCATGGCCGTCACGTGGTTCCAGTCTGTCCAGGACGTGTTTCCAGCTTCTCCGGCAGGTGGTTCTGGTACGTCTGAGAGGTGGTTCCGCCATGGCTGGCAGGTGATCCCGGACTGTCCCCCAGGTGGTTCTGGCATAGCCAGCAGTTGATATTGGCCTGTCCTGCAGGTGGTTCCAGCGAGTCGAACAGGTGGCTCCGGCGTTCATGGCAGGTGGTTCCGGTCTGTCCGGTAGGTGTTTCTGGCGTGTCCGGCACGTGCTTCCGGCACGTCTGAGAGGTGGTTCCGGCATGCGCGACAGGTGATTCCGTAGTGTCCGCAAGGTGGTTCTGGCATACGCGGCAGGTGATTTTGGCGTGTCCGGCAGGTGTTTCTGGCGAGTCGAGCAGGTGGCTCCGGCATGCTCGGCAGGTGCTTCCGGCGTCTCCGGCACTGGGTTCTGGAGTGTCTGAGAGCTGGTTCCAGCATGTCCGGCAGACGATTCCGGAGTGTCCGCCAAGTGGTTCTGGCATACGCAGCAGGTGACTTTGGCGTGTCAGGGAGGTGGTACCGGTGAGTCGAGCAGGTGGTTCCGGCGTGCTCAGAAGGTGGTTCAGGCGGTTCTGGCAGGTGGTATCCGTCTGTTCAGGGTGTGGTTCCAGCATCTCATGAACACGTTTCTGGCACGTCTCAGATGTGGTTCCAGCCGGCCCGACAGGTGTTTCCGCAGTGTCCGCCAAGCGGTTCTGGCGTAGTTGGCAGGTGATTTTGGCATGACTGGCTGGTGGTTCCAGCAAGCCTGGCAGGTGATTCCAAAGTGTTCACCAACTGGTTGTGGCGTAGCCGGCAGGTGATTTTTGCGTGATCGGCAGGTGGTTCTGGCGAGTCGAGCAGGTGGTTCCGGCGTGCTCGGCTGGTGCTTCCGGGGTCATTGGCACGGGGTTCTGGCATGTCTGAGAGGTGGTTCCTGCATGCCCGGCAAGTGATTCCGGAGTGTTCGCCAAGTGGTTCTGGCATAGTCGGCAGGTGATTTTGGCATGTCCGGCAGGTGGTTCAGGCGAGTTGAGCAGGTGGTTCCAACGTGCTTGGCAGGTGCTTCCGGCGTCTCCGGCACGTGTTTCTGGCACATCTGACAGGTGGTTCCGGCATGCCCGAAAGGTGATTCCGGTCTGTCCGGTAGGTGGTTCCAGCCTGCACGGCATGTGGTTCTGGTACGTCTCAGAGGTGGTTGCGCATGCCCAACAGGTGATTCCGGACTGTCCGCCACATGGTTCTGGCACGTCTGAGAGGTGGTTCCGGCATGCCCGGCAGGTCATCCCAGAGAGTCCTCCAAGTGGTTCTGGCATAACACGCAGGTGATTTTGGCGTGTCTGGCATGTTGTTCCGTTGTGCTTGGCAGGTGGTTCAGGCTTGGCTGGCAGGTGGTTCCAGACTGTCCAGGACGTGTTTCCAGCTTCTCCGGCAGGTGGTTCTGGTACGTCTGAGAGGTGGTTCCGCCATGGCTGGCAGGTGATTCCGGACCGTCCCCCAGGTGGTTCTGGCATAGCCAGCAGTTGATATTGGCCTGTCAGGCAGGTGGTTCCAGCGAGTCGAACAGGTGGCTCCGGCGTGCTCGGCAGGTGGTTCCGGTCTGTCTGGTAGGTGATTCCGGCGTGTCCGGCACGTGCTTCCGGCACGTCTGAGAGGTGATTACAGCATGCGCGACAGGTGATTTCGGAGTGTCCGCCAGGTGGTTCTGGCGTACCCGGCAGGTGATTTTGGCGTTTCCAGCAGGTGTTTCTGTCGAGTCGAACAGGTGGCTCCGGCATGCTAGGCAGGTGCTTCCGGCGTCTCCGGCACATGGTTCTGGTGTGTCTGAGAGCTGGTTCCGGCATGTCCGGCAGATGATTCCGGAGTGTCCGCCAAGTGGTTCTGGCATACCCGGCTGGTGATTTGGGCATTTCAGGTAGCTGGTTCCGGCGAGTCGAGCAGGTGGCTCCGGCATGCTCGGCAGGTTGTTCAGACTGGTCTGGCAGGTGTTTTCCGTCTTTTCGGGGTGTGGTTCCAGCATCTCATGCACATGGTTCTGGCACGTCTGAGATGTGGTTCCGGCCGGCCCGACAGGTGTTTCCACAGTGTCCGCCAAGTGGTCCTGGCGTAGTTGGCATGGGATTTTGGCATGACCGGCAGGTGGTTCCAGCAAGCCCGGCAGGTGATTCCGAAGTGTTCCCCAACTGGTTGTGGCGTAGCCGGCAGGTGATTTCTGCATGTCCGGCAGGTGGTTCTGGCGAGTCGAGCAGGTGGTTCCGGCATGCTCGGCAGGTGCTTCCGGGGTCATTGGCACGTGGTTCTGGCATATCTGAGAGGTGGTTCTGGCATGCCCGGCAGGTGATTCCGGAGTGTTCGCCAAGTGTTTCCGGCGTAGCCGGCAGGTGATTTTGCATGTCCAGCGGTCGTTCCGGCGGGTCGAGCCGGTGGTTCCGGCGTGTCCCGCAGGTGGTTCCGGTCTGTCCGGCAGGTGGAGCTGTGGTGTCCGGCACGAGGTTCAGTCTCAGAGGCTGTGCCGGCATGCCCCTCACGTGATTCCGGCTTGTCCCCGAAGTGGTGCTGGTGTAGCGGGCAGGTGATTTTGGCGTGTCCGGCAGGTGGTTCAGGCGAGTTGAGCAGGTGCTTGCGACATGCTCCTCAGGTGTTTCCGGCGTCTCCGGCACGTGTTTCTGGCACATCTGACTGGTGGTTCCGGCATGCCCAAAAGTTGATTCCGGTCTGTCCGTTAGGTGGTTCCGGCGTGCACGGCACGTGGTTCTGGTACGTGTCAGAGGTGGTTGCGTATGCCCAACAGGTGATTCCGGACTGTCCACCACGTGCTTCTGGCACGTCTGAGAGGTGGTTCCAACATGCCCGGCAGGTCATTTCGGAGAGTCGTCCAAGTGGTTCTGGCGTAGCCCGCCGGTGATTTTGGCGTGTCCGGCAGGTGGTTCCGCCGTGCTCGGCAGGTGGTTCAGGCATGGCCGTCACGTGGTTCCAGTCTGTCCAGGACGTGTTTCCAGCTTCTCCGGCAGGTGGTTCTGGTACGTCTGAGAGGTGGTTCCGCCATGGCTGGCAGGTGATCCCGGACTGTCCCCCAGGTGTTTCTGGCATAGCCAGCAGTTGATATTGGCCTGTCCGGCAGGTGGTTCCAGCAAGTCGAACAGGTGGCTCCGGCGTTATTGGCAGGTGGTTCCAGTCTGTCCGGTAGGTGTTTCCGGCGTGTCCGGCGCGTGCTTCTGGCACGTCTGAGAGGTTGTTCCGGCATGCGCGGCATGTGATTCCGTAGTGTCCGCCAGGTGGTTCTGGCATACACGGCAGGTGATTTTGGCGTGTCCGGCAGGTGTTTGTGGCGAGTCGAGCAGGTGGCTCCGGCATGCTCGGCAGGTGCTTCCGGCGTCTCCGGCACTTGGTTCTGGTGTGTCTGAGAGCTGGTTCCGGCATGTCCGGCAGATGATTCCGGAGTGTCCGCCAAGTGGTTCTGGCATACCCGGCTGGTGATTTGGGCATGTCAGGTAGGTGGTTCCGGCGAGTCGAGCAGGTGGCTCCGGCGTGCTCGGCAGGTTGTTCAGACGGGTCTGGCAGGTGTTTTCCGTCTGTTCGGGGTGTGGTTCCAGCATCTCATGCACATGGTTCTGGCACGTCTGAGATGTGGTTCCGGCCGGCCCGACAGGTGTTTCCAAAGTTTCCGCCAAGTGGTACTGGCGTAGTTGGCAGGTGATTTTGGCATGACCGGAAGGTGGTTCCAGCAAGCCCGGCAGGTGATTCCGAAGTGTTCCCCAACTGGTTGTGGCGTAGCCGGAAGGTGATTTTTGCGTGTCCGGCAGGTGGTTCTGGCGAGTCGAGCAGGTGGTTCCGGCGTGCTCGGCTGGTGCTTCCGGGGTCATTGGCACGGGGTTCTGGCATGTCTGAGAGGTGGTTCCTGCATGCCCGGCAAGTGATTCCGGAGTGTTCGCCAAGTGGTTCTGACATAGTCGGCAGGTGATTTTGGCATGTCTGGCAGGTGGTTCAGGCGAGTTGAGCAGGTGGTTCCTACGTGCTTGGCAGGTGCTTCCGGCGTCTCCGGCACGTGTTTCTGGCACATCTGACAGGAGGCTCCGGCATGCCTGAAAGGTGATTCCGGTCTGTCCGGTAGGTGGTTCCAGCCTGCACGGCATGTGGTTCTGGTACGTCTCAGAGGTGGTTGCGCATGCCCAACAGGTGATTCCGGACTGTCCGCCACATGGTTCTGGCACGTCTGAGAGGTGGTTCCGGCATGCCCGGCAGGTCATCCCAGAGAGTCCTCCAAGTGGTTCTGGCATAACACGCAGGTGATTTTGGCGTGTCTGGCAGGTTGTTCCGTTGTGCTTGGCAGGTGGTTCAGGCTTGGCCGGCAGGTGGTTCCAGACTGTCCGGGACGTGTTTCCAGCTTCTCCGGCAGGTGGTTCTGGTACGTCTGAGAGGTGGTTCCGCCATGGGTGGCAGGGGATTCCGGACCGTCCCCCAGGTGGTTCTGGCATAGCCAGCAGTTGATATTGGCCTGTCCGGCAGGTGGTTCCAGCGAGTCGAACAGGTGGCTCCGGCGTGCTCGGCAGGTGGTTCCGGTCTGTCTGGTAGGTGATTCCGACGTGTCCGGCACGTGCTTCCGGCACGTCTGAGAGGTGATTCCGGCATGCGCGGCAGGTGATTCCGTAGTGTCCGCCAGGTGGTTCTGGCGTACCCGGCAGGTGATTTTGGCGTGTCCGGCAGGTGTTTCTGGCGAGTCGAGCAGGTGGCTCCGGCATGCTCGGCAGGTGCTTCCGGCGTCTCCGGCACGTGGATCTGGTGTGTCTGAGAGCTGGTTCCGGCATGTCCGGCAGATGATTCCGGAGTGTCCGCCAAGTGGTTCTGGCATACCCGGCTGGTGATTTGGGCATGTCAGGTAGCTGGTTCCGGCGAGTCGAGCAGGTGGCTCCGGCGTGCTCGGCAGGTTGTTCAGACTGGTCTGGCAGGTGTTTTCCGTCTGTTCGGGGTGTGGTTCCAGCATCTCATGCACATGGTTCTGGCACGTCTGAGATGTGGTTCCGGCCGGCCCGACAGGTGTTTCCACAGTGTCCGCCAAGTGGTCCTGGCGTAGTTGGCAGGGGATTTTGGCATGACCGGCAGGTGGTTCCAGCAAGCCCGGCAGGTGATTCCGAAGTGTTCCCTAACTGGTTGTGGCGTAGCCGGCAGGTGATTTTTGCGTGTCCGGCAGGTGGTTCCGGCGTGCTCGGCAGGTGCTTCCGGGGTCATTGGCACGTGGTTCTGGCATATCAGAGAGGTGGTTCCGGCATGCCCGGCAGGTGATTCCGGAGTGTTCGCCAAGTGTTTCCGGCGTAGCCGGCAGGTGATTTTGCATGTCCAGCGGTCGTTCCGGCGGGTCGAGCCGGTGGTTCCGGCGTGTCCGGCAGGTGGTTCCGGTCTGTCCGGCAGGTGGTTCTGTGGTGTCCGGCACGAGGTTCAGTCTGAGAGGCTGTGCCGGCATGCCCCTCACGTGATTCCGGCTTGTCCCCGAAGTGGTGCTGGTGTAGCGGGCAGGTGATTTTGGCGTGTCCGGCAGGTGGTTCAGGCGAGTTGAGCAGGTGCTTGCGACATGCTCGTCAGGTGCTTCCGGCGTCTCCGGCACGTGTTTCTGGCACATCTGACTGGTGGTTCCGGCATGCCCAAAAGTTGATTCCGGTCTGTCCGGTAGGTGGTTCCGGCGTGCACGGCACGTGGTTCTGGTACGTGTCAGAGGTGGTTGCGTATGCCCAACAGGTGATTCCGGACTGTCCGCCACGTGCTTCTGGCACGTCTGAGAGGTGGTTCCAACATGCCCGGCAGGTCATTTCGGAGAGTCGTCCAAGTGATTCTGGCATAGCCCGCAGGTGATTTTGGCGTGTCCGGCAGGTGGTTCCGCCGTGCTCGGCAGGTGGTTCAGGCATGGCCGTCACGTGGTTCCAGTCTGTCCAGGACGTGTTTCCAGCTTCTCCGGCAGGTGGTTCTGGTACATCTGAGAGGTGGTTCCGGCATGCGCGACAGGTGGTTTCGGAGTGTCCGCCAGGTGGTTCTGGCGTACCCGGCAGGTGATTTTGGCGTGTCCGGCAGGTGTTTCTGTCGAGTCGAGCAGGTGGCTCCGGCATGCTAGGCAGGTGCTTCCGGCGTCTCGGGCACGTGGTTCTGGTGTGTCTGAGAGCTGGTTCCGGCATGTCCGGCAGATGATTCCGGAGTGTCCGCCAAGTGGTTCTGGCATACCCGCTGGTGAATTGGGCATGTCAGGTAGGTGGTTCCGGCGAGTCGAGCAGGTGGCTCCGGCGTGCTCGGCAGGTTGTTCAGACGGGTCTGGCAGGTGTTTTCCGTCTGTTCAGGGTGTGGTTCCAGCATCTCATGCACATGGTTCTGGCACGTCTGAGATGTGGTTCCGGCCGGCCCGACAGGTGTTTCCACAGTGTCCGCCAAGTGGTACTGGCGTAGTTGGCAGGTGATTTTGGCATGACCGGCAGGTGGTTCCAGCAAGCCCGGCAGGTGATTCCGAAGTGTTCCCCAACTGGTTGTGGCGTAGCCGGCAGGTGATTTTTGCGTGTCCGGCAGGTGGTTCTGGCGAGTCGAGCAGGTGGTTCCGGCGTGCTCGGCAGGTGCTTGCGGGGTCATTGGCACGTGGTTCTGGCATATCTGAGAGGTGGTTCCGGCATGCCCGGCAGGTGATTCCGGAGTGCTCGCCAAGTGTTTCCGGCGTAGCCGGCAGGTGATTTTGCATGTCCAGCAGTCGTTCCGGCGGGTCGAGCTGGTGGTTCCGGCGTGTCCGGCATGTGGTTCTGGTACGTCTCAGAGGTGGTTGCGTATGCCCAACAGGTGATTCCGGACTGTCCGCCACGTGCTTCTGGCACGTCTGAGAGGTGGTTCCAACATGCCCGGCAGGTCATTTCGGAGAGTCGTCCAAGTGATTCTGGCATAGCCCGCAGGTGATTTTGGCGTGTCCGGCAGGTGGTTCCGCCGTGCTCGGCAGGTGGTTCAGGCATGGCCGTCACGTGGTTCCAGTCTGTCCAGGACGTGTTTCCAGCTTCTCCGGCAGGTGGTTCTGGTACGTCTGAGAGGTGGTTCCGCCATGGCTGGCAGGTGATCCTGGACTGTCCCCCAGGTGGTTCTGGCATAGCCAGCAGTTTATATTGGCCTGTCCTGCAGGTGGTTCCAGCGAGTCGAACAGGTGGCTCCGGCGTGCTCGGCAGGTGGTTCCGGTCTGTCCGGTAGGTGTTTCCGGGGTGTCCGGCACGTGCTTCCGGCACGTCTGAGAGGTGGTTCCGGCATGCGCGGCAGGTGATTCCGTAGTGTCCGCCCGGTCGTTCTGGCGTACCCAGCAGGTGATTTTGGCGTGTCCGGCAGGTGTTTCTGGCGAGTCGAGCAGGTGGCTCCGGCATGCTCGGCAGGTGCTTCCGGCGTCTCCGGCACTTGGTTCTGGTGTGTCTGAGAGCTGGTTCCGGCATGTCCGGCAGATGATTCCGGAGTGTCCGCCAAGTGGTTCTGGAATACCCAGCAGGTGATTTTGGCGTGTCAGGGAGGTGGTACCGGTGAGTCGAGCAGGTGGTTCCGGCGTGCTCAGCAGGTGGTTCAGGCGGTTCTGGCAGGTGGTATCCGTCTGTTCGGGGTGTGGTTCCAGCATCTCATGAACACGTTTCTGGCACGTCTGAGATGTGGTTCCAGCCGGCCCGACAGGTGTTTCCGCAGTGTCCGCCAAGCGGTTCTGGCGTAGTTGGCAGGTGATTTTGGCATGACTGGCAGGTGGTTCCAGCAAGCCTGGCAGGTGATTCCAAAGTGTTCACCAACTGGTTGTGGCGTAGCCGGCAGGTGATTTTTGCGTGATCGGCAGGTGGTTCTGGCGAGTCGAGCAGGTGGTTCCGGCGTGCTCGGCTGGTGCTTCCGGGGTCATTGGCACGGGGTTCTGGCATGTCTGAGAGGTGGTTCCTGCATGCCCGGCAAGTGATTCCGGAGTGTTCCCCAACTGGTTGTGGCGTAGCCGGCAGGTGATTTTTGCGTGTCCCGCAGGTGGTTCTGGCGAGTCGAGCAGGTGGTTCCGGCATGCTCGGCAGGTGCTTCCGGGGTCATTGGCACGTGGTTCTGGCATATCTGAGAGGTGGTTCCGGCATGCCCGGCAGGTGATTCCGGAGTGTTCGCCAAGTGTTTCCGGCGTAGCCGGCAGGTGATTTTGCATGTCCAGCGGTCGTTCCGGCGGGTTGAGCCGGTGGTTCCGGCGTGTCCGGCAGGTGGTTCCGGTCTGTCCGGCAGGTGGTTCTGTGGTGTCCGGCACGAGGTTCAGTCTGAGAGGCTGTGCCGGCATGCCCCTCACGTGATTCCGGCTTGTCCCCGAAGTGGTGCTGGTGTAGCGGGCAGGTGATTTTGGCGTGTCCGGCAGGTGGTTCAGGCGAGTTGAGCAGGTGGTTGCGACGTGCTCGGCAGGTGCTTCCGGCGTCTCCGGCACGTGTTTCTGGCACATCTGACTGGTGGTTCCGGCATGCCCAAAAGTTGATTCCGGTCTGTCCGGTAGGTGGTTCCAGCCTGCACGGCACGTGGTTCTGGTACGTCTCAGAGGTGGTTGCGTATGCCCAACAGGTGATTCCGGACTGTCCGCCACGTGCTTCTGGCACGTCTGAGAGGTGGTTCCAACATGCCCGGCTGGTCATTTCGGACTGTCGTCCAAGTGGTTCTGGCGTAGCCCGCAGGTGATTTTGGCGTGTCCGGCAGGTGGTTCCGCCGTGCTTGGCAGGTGGTTCAGGCATGGCCGTCACGTGGTTCCAGTCTGTCCAGGACGTGTTTCCAGCTTCTCCGGCAGGTGGTTCTGGTATGTCTGAGAGGTGGTTCCGCCATGGCTGGCAGGTGATCCCGGACTGTCCCCCAGGTGGTTCTGGCATAGCCAGCAGTTTATATTGGCCTGTCCGGCAGGTGGTTCCAGCGAGTCGAACAGGTGGCCCCGGCGTGCTCGGCAGGTGGTTCCGGTCTGTCCGGTAGGTGTTTCCGGGGTGTCCGGCACGTGCTTCCGGCACGTCTGAGAGGTGGTTCCGGCATGCGCGGCAGGTGATTCCGTAGTGTCCGCCAGGTGGTTCTGGCGTACCCGGCAGGTGATTTTGGCGTGTCCGGCAGGTGTTTCTGGCGAGTCGAGCAGGTGGCTCCGGCATGCTCGGCAGGTGCTTCCGGCGTCTCCGGCACTTGGTTCTGGTGTGTCTGAGAGCTGGTTCCGGCATGTCCGGCAGATGATTCCGGAGTGTCCGCCAAGTGGTTCTGGCATACCCAGCAGGTGATTTTGGCGTGTCAGGGAGGTGGTACCGGTGAGTCGAGCAGGTGGTTCCGGCGTGCTCAGCAGGTGGTTCAGGCGGTTCTGGCAGGTGGTATCCGTCTGTTCGGGGTGTGGTTCCAGCATCTCATGAACACGTTTCTGGCACGTCTGAGATGTGGTTCCAGCCGGCCCGACAGGTGTTTCCGCAGTGTCCGCCAAGTGGTTCTGGCGTAGTTGGCAGGTGATTTTGGCATGACTGGCAGGTGGTTCCAGCAAGCCTGGCAGGTGATTCCAAAGTGTTCACCAACTGGTTGTGGCGTAGCCGGCAGGTGATTTTTGCGTGATCGGCAGGTGGTTCTGGCGAGTCGATCAGGTGGTTCCGGCGTGCTCGGCTGGTGCTTCCGGGGTCATTGGCACGGGGTTCTGGCATGTCTGAGAGGTGGTTCCTGCATGCCCGGCAAGTGATTCCGGAGTGTTCGCCAAGTGGTTCTGGCATAGTCGGCAGGTGATTTTGGCATGTCCGGCAGGTGGTTCAGGCGAGTTGAGCAGGTGGTTCCCACGTGCTTGGCAGGTGCTTCCGGCGTCTCCGGCACGTGTTTCTGGCACATCTGACAGGTGGTTCCGGCATGCCCGAAAGGTGATTCCGGTCTGTCCGGTAGGTGGTTCCAGCCTGCACGGCATGTGGTTCTGGTGCGTCTCAGAGGTGGTTGCGCATGCCCAACAGGTGATTCCGGACTGTCCGCCACATGGTTCTGGCACGTCTGAGAGGTGGTTCCGGCATGCCCGGCAGGTCATCCCAGAGAGTCCTCCAAGTGGTTCTGGCATAACACGCAGGTGATTTTGGCGTGTCTGGCAGGTTGTTCCGTTGTGCTTGGCAGGTGGTTCAGGCTTGGCCGGCAGGTGGTTCCAGACTGTCCAGGACGTGTTTCCAGCTTCTCCGGCAGGTGGTTCTGGTACGTCTGAGAGGTGGTTCCGCCATGGCTGGCAGGTGATTCCGAACCGTCCCCCAGGTGGTTCTGGCATAGCCAGCAGTTGATATTGGCCTGTCCGGCAGGTGGTTCCAGCGAGTCGAACAGGTGGCTCCGGCGTGCTCGGCAGGTGGTTCCGGTCAGTCCGGTAGGTGATTCCGGCGTGTCCGGCACGTGCTTCCGGCACGTCTGAGAGGTGGTTCCGGCATGCGCGACAGGTGGTTTCGGAGTGTCCGCCAGGTGGTTCTGGCGTACCCGGCAGGTGATTTTGGCGTGTCCGGCAGGTGTTTCTGGCGAGTCGAGCAGGTGGCTCCGGCATGCTCGGCAGGTGCTTCCGGCGTCTCCGGCACGTGGTTCTGGTGTGTCTGAGAGCTGGTTCCGGCATGTCCGGCAGATGATTCCGGAGTGTCCGCCAAGTGGTTCTGGCATACCCGGCTGGTGATTTGGGCATGTCAGGTAGGTGGTTCCGGCGAGTCGAGCAGGTGGCTCCGGCGTGCTCGGCAGGTTGTTCAGACGGGTCTGGCAGGTGTTTTCCCTCTGTTCGGGGTGTGGTTCCAGCATCTCATGCACATGGTTCTGGCACGTCTGAGATGTGGTTCTGGCCGGCCCGACAGGTGTTTCCACAGTGTCCGCCAAGTGGTACTGGCGTAGTTGGCCGGTGATTTTGGCATGACCGGCAGGTGGTTCCAGCAAGCCCGGCAGGTGATTCCGAAGTGTTCCCCAACTGGTTGTGGCGTAGCCGGCAGGTGATTTTTGCGTGTCCCGCAGGTGGTTCTGGCGAGTCGAGCAGGTGGTTCCGGCATGCTCGGCAGGTGCTTCCGGGGTCATTGGCACGTGGTTCTGGCATATCTGAGAGGTGGTTCCGGCATGCCCGGCAGGTGATTCCGGAGTGTTCGCCAAGTGTTTCCGGCGTAGCCGGCAGGTGATTTTGCATGTCCAGCGGTCGTTCCGGCGGGTTGAGCCGGTGGTTCCGGCGTGTCCGGCAGGTGGTTCCGGTCTGTCCGGCAGGTGGTTCTGTGGTGTCCGGCACGAGGTTCAGTCTGAGAGGCTGTGCCGGCATGCCCCTCACGTGATTCCGGCTTGTCCCCGAAGTGGTGCTGGTGTAGCGGGCAGGTGATTTTGGCGTGTCCGGCAGGTGGTTCAGGCGAGTTGAGCAGGTGGTTGCGACGTGCTCGGCAGGTGCTTCCGGCGTCTCCGGCACGTGTTTCTGGCACATCTGACTGGTGGTTCCGGCATGCCCAAAAGTTGATTCCGGTCTGTCCGGTAGGTGGTTCCAGCCTGCACGGCACGTGGTTCTGGTACGTCTCAGAGGTGGTTGCGTATGCCCAACAGGTGATTCCGGACTGTCCGCCACGTGCTTCTGGCACGTCTGAGAGGTGGTTCCAACATGCCCGGCTGGTCATTTCGGACTGTCGTCCAAGTGGTTCTGGCGTAGCCCGCAGGTGATTTTGGCGTGTCCGGCAGGTGGTTCCGCCGTGCTTGGCAGGTGGTTCAGGCATGGCCGTCACGTGGTTCCAGTCTGTCCAGGACGTGTTTCCAGCTTCTCCGGCAGGTGGTTCTGGTATGTCTGAGAGGTGGTTCCGCTATGGCTGGCAGGTGATCCCGGACTGTCCCCCAGGTGGTTCTGGCATAGCCAGCAGTTTATATTGGCCTGTCCGGCAGGTGGTTCCAGCGAGTCGAACAGGTGGCCCCGGCGTGCTCGGCAGGTGGTTCCGGTCTGTCCGGTAGGTGTTTCCGGGGTGTCCGGCACGTGCTTCCGGCACGTCTGAGAGGTGGTTCCGGCATGCGCGGCAGGTGATTCCGTAGTGTCCGCCAGGTGGTTCTGGCGTACCCGGCAGGTGATTTTGGCGTGTCCGGCAGGTGTTTCTGGCGAGTCGAGCAGGTGGCTCCGGCATGCTCGGCAGGTGCTTCCGGCGTCTCCGGCACTTGGTTCTGGTGTGTCTGAGAGCTGGTTCCGGCATGTCCGGCAGATGATTCCGGAGTGTCCGCCAAGTGGTTCTGGCATACCCAGCAGGTGATTTTGGCGTGTCAGGGAGGTGGTACCGGTGAGTCGAGCAGGTGGTTCCGGCGTGCTCAGCAGGTGGTTCAGGCGGTTCTGGCAGGTGGTATCCGTCTGTTCGGGGTGTGGTTCCAGCATCTCATGAACACGTTTCTGGCACGTCTGAGATGTGGTTCCAGCCGGCCCGACAGGTGTTTCCGCAGTGTCCGCCAAGTGGTTCTGGCGTAGTTGGCAGGTGATTTTGGCATGACTGGCAGGTGGTTCCAGCAAGCCTGGCAGGTGATTCCAAAGTGTTCACCAACTGGTTGTGGCGTAGCCGGCAGGTGATTTTTGCGTGATCGGCAGGTGGTTCTGGCGAGTCGAGCAGGTGGTTCCGGCGTGCTCGGCTGGTGCTTCCGGGGTCATTGGCACGGGGTTCTGGCATGTCTGAGAGGTGGTTCCTGCATGCCCGGCAAGTGATTCCGGAGTGTTCGCCAAGTGGTTCTGGCATAGTCGGCAGGTGATTTTGGCATGTCCGGCAGGTGGTTCAGGCGAGTTGAGCAGGTGGTTCCCACGTGCTTGGCAGGTGCTTCCGGCGTCTCCGGCACGTGTTTCTGGCACATCTGACAGGTGGTTCCGGCATGCCCGAAAGGTGATTCCGGTCTGTCCGGTAGGTGGTTCCAGCCTGCACGGCATGTGGTTCTGGTACGTCTCAGAGGTGGTTGCGCATGCCCAACAGGTGATTCCGGACTGTCCGCCACATGGTTCTGGCACGTCTGAGAGGTGGTTCCGGCATGCCCGGCAGGTCATCCCAGAGAGTCCTCCAAGTGGTTCTGGCATAACACGCAGGTGATTTTGGCGTGTCTGGCAGGTTGTTCCGTTGTGCTTGGCAGGTGGTTCAGGCTTGGCCGGCAGGTGGTTCCAGACTGTCCAGGACGTGTTTCCAGCTTCTCCGGCAGGTGGTTCTGGTACGTCTGAGAGGTGGTTCCGCCATGGCTGGCAGGTGATTCCGAACCGTCCCCCAGGTGGTTCTGGCATAGCCAGCAGTTGATATTGGCCTGTCCGGCAGGTGGTTCCAGCGAGTCGAACAGGTGGCTCCGGCGTGCTCGGCAGGTGGTTCCGGTCAGTCCGGTAGGTGATTCCGGCGTGTCCGGCACGTGCTTCCGGCACGTCTGAGAGGTGGTTCCGGCATGCGCGACAGGTGGTTTCGGAGTGTCCGCCAGGTGGTTCTGGCGTACCCGGCAGGTGATTTTGGCGTGTCCGGCAGGTGTTTCTGGCGAGTCGAGCAGGTGGCTCCGGCATGCTCGGCAGGTGCTTCCGGCGTCTCCGGCACTTGGTTCTGGTGTGTCTGAGAGCTGGTTCCGGCATGTCCGGCAGATGATTCCGGAGTGTCCGCCAAGTGGTTCTGGCATACCCGGCTGGTGATTTGGGCATGTCAGGTAGGTGGTTCCGGCGAGTCGAGCAGGTGTCTCCGGCGTGCTCGGCACGTTGTTCAGACGGGTCTGGCAGGTGTTTTCCGTCTGTTCGGGGTGTGGTTCCAGCATCTCATGCACATGGTTCTGGCACGTCTGAGATGTGGTTCCGGCCGGCCCGACAGGTGTTTCCACAGTGTCCGCCAAGTGGTCCTGGCATAGTTGGCAGGGGATTTTGGCATGACCGGCAGGTGGTTCCAGCAAGCCCGGCAGGTGATTCCGAAGTGTTCCCCAACTGGTTGTGGCGTAGCCGGCAGGTGATTTTTGCGTGTCCGGCAGGTGGTTCTGGCGAGTCGAGCAGGTGGTTCCGGCGTGCTCGGCAGGTGCTTCCGGGGTCATTGGCACGTGGTTCTGGCATATCTGAGAGGTGGTTCCTGCATGCCCGGCAGGTGATTCCGGAGTGTTCGCCAAGAGTTTCCGGCGTAGCCGGCAGGTGATTTTGCATGTCCAGCGGTCGTTCCGGCGGGTCAAGCCGGTGGTTCCGGCGTGTCCGGCAGGTGGTTCCGGTCTGTCCGGCAGGTGGTTCTGTGGTGTCCGGCACGAGGTTCAGTCTGAGAGGCTGTGCCGGCATGCCCCTCACGTGATTCCAGCTTGTCCCCGAAGTGGTGCTGGTGTAGCGGGCAGGTGATTTTGGCGTGTGCGGCAGGTGGTTCAGGCGAGTTGAGCAGGTGCTTGCGACGTGCTCGGCTGGTGCTTCCGGCGTCTCCGGCACGTGTTTCTGGCACATCTGACTGGTGGTTCCGGCATGCCCAAAAGTTGATTCCGGTCTGTCCGGTAGGTGGTTCCAGCCTGCACGGCACGTGGTTCTGGTACGTCTCAGAGGTGGTTGCGTATGCCCAACAGGTGATTCCGGACTGTCCGCCACGTGCTTCTGGCACGTCTGAGAGGTGGTTCCAACATGCCCGGCTGGTCATTTCGGACTGTCGTCCAAGTGGTTCTGGCGTAGCCCGCAGGTGATTTTGGCGTGTCCGGCAGGTGGTTCCGCCGTGCTTGGCAGGTGGTTCAGGCATGGCCGTCACGTGGTTCCAGTCTGTCCAGGACGTGTTTCCAGCTTCTCCGGCAGGTGGTTCTGGTATGTCTGAGAGGTGGTTCCGCCATGGCTGGCAGGTGATCCCGGACTGTCCCCCAGGTGGTTCTGGCATAGCCAGCAGTTTATATTGGCCTGTCCGGCAGGTGGTTCCAGCGAGTCGAACAGGTGGCCCCGGCGTGCTCGGCAGGTGGTTCCGGTCTGTCCGGTAGGTGTTTCCGGGGTGTCCGGCACGTGCTTCCGGCACGTCTGAGAGGTGGTTCCGGCATGCGCGGCAGGTGATTCCGTAGTGTCCGCCAGGTGGTTCTGGCGTACCCGGCAGGTGATTTTGGCGTGTCCGGCAGGTGTTTCTGGCGAGTCGAGCAGGTGGCTCCGGCATGCTCGGCAGGTGCTTCCGGCGTCTCCGGCACTTGGTTCTGGTGTGTCTGAGAGCTGGTTCCGGCATGTCCGGCAGATGATTCCGGAGTGTCCGCCAAGTGGTTCTGGCATACCCAGCAGGTGATTTTGGCGTGTCAGGGAGGTGGTACCGGTGAGTCGAGCAGGTGGTTCCGGCGTGCTCAGCAGGTGGTTCAGGCGGTTCTGGCAGGTGGTATCCGTCTGTTCGGGGTGTGGTTCCAGCATCTCATGAACACGTTTCTGGCACGTCTGAGATGTGGTTCCAGCCGGCCCGACAGGTGTTTCCGCAGTGTCCGCCAAGTGGTTCTGGCGTAGTTGGCAGGTGATTTTGGCATGACTGGCAGGTGGTTCCAGCAAGCCTGGCAGGTGATTCCAAAGTGTTCACCAACTGGTTGTGGCGTAGCCGGCAGGTGATTTTTGCGTGATCGGCAGGTGGTTCTGGCGAGTCGAGCAGGTGGTTCCGGCGTGCTCGGCTGGTGCTTCCGGGGTCATTGGCACGGGGTTCTGGCATGTCTGAGAGGTGGTTCCTGCATGCCCGGCAAGTGATTCCGGAGTGTTCGCCAAGTGGTTCTGGCATAGTCGGCAGGTGATTTTGGCATGTCCGGCAGGTGGTTCAGGCGAGTTGAGCAGGTGGTTCCCACGTGCTTGGCAGGTGCTTCCGGCGTCTCCGGCACGTGTTTCTGGCACATCTGACAGGTGGTTCCGGCATGCCCGAAAGGTGATTCCGGTCTGTCCGGTAGGTGGTTCCAGCCTGCACGGCATGTGGTTCTGGTACATCTCAGAGGTGGTTGTGCATGCCCAACAGGTGATTCCGGACTGTCCGCCACATGGTTCTGGCACGTCTGAGAGGTGGTTCCGGCATGCCCGGCAGGTCATCCCAGAGAGTCCTCCAAGTGGTTCTGGCATAAAACGCAGGTGATTTTGGCGTGTCTGGCAGGTTGTTCCGTTGTGCTTGGCAGGTGGTTCAGGCTTGGCCGGCAGGTGGTTCCAGACTGTCCAGGACGTGTTTCCAGCTTCTCCGGCAGGTGGTTCTGGTACGTCTGAGGCGGTTCCGCCATGTCTGGCAGGTGATTCCGAACCGTCCCCCAGGTGGTTCTGGCATAGCCAGCAGTTGATATTGGCCTGTCCGGCAGGTGGTTCCAGCGAGTCGAACAGGTGGCTCCGGCGTGCTCGGCAGGTGGTTCCGGTCTGTCCGGTAGGTGATTCCGGCGTGTCCGGCACGTGCTTCCGGCACGTCTGAGAGGTGGTTCCGGCATGCGCGACAGGTGGTTTCGGAGTGTCCGCCAGGTGGTTCTGGCGTACCCGGCAGGTGATTTTGGCGTGTCCGGCAGGTGTTTCTGGCGAGTCGAGCAGGTGGCTCCGGCATGCTCGGCAGGTGCTTCCGGCGTCTCCGGCACGTGGTTCTGGTGTGTCTGAGAGCTGGTTCCGGCATGTCCGGCAGATGATTCCGGAGTGTCCGCCAAGTGGTTCTGGCATACCCGGCTGGTGATTTGGGCATGTCAGGTAGGTGGTTCCGGCGAGTCGAGCAGGTGGCTCCGGCGTGCTCGGCAGGTTGTTCAGACGGGTCTGGCAGGTGTTTTCCGTCTGTTCGGGGTGTGGTTCCAGCATCTCATGCACATGGTTCTGGCACGTCTGAGATGTGGTTCTGGCCGGCCCGACAGGTGTTTCCACAGTGTCCGCCAAGTGGTACTGGCGTAGTTGGCCGGTGATTTTGGCATGACCGGCAGGTGGTTCCAGCAAGCCCGGCAGGTGATTCCGAAGTGTTCCCCAACTGGTTGTGGCGTAGCCGGCAGGTGATTTTTGCGTGTCCCGCAGGTGGTTCTGGCGAGTCGAGCAGGTGGTTCCGGCGTGCTCGGCAGGTGCTTCCGGGGTCATTGGCACGTGGTTCTGGCATATCTGAGAGGTGGTTCCGGCATGCCCGGCAGGTGATTCCGGAGTGTTCGCCAAGTGTTTCCGGCGTAGCCGGCAGGTGATTTTGCATGTCCAGCGGTCGTTCCGGCGGGTCGAGCCGGTGGTTCCGGCGTGTCCGGCAGGTGGTTCCGGTCTGTCCGGCAGGTGGTTCTGTGGTGTCCGGCACGAGGTTCAGTCTGAGAGGCTGTGCCGGCATGCCCCTCACGTGATTCCGGCTTGTCCCCGAAGTGGTGCTGTTGTAGCGGGCAGGTGATTTTGGCGTGTCCGGCAGGTGGTTCAGGCGAGTTGAGCAGGTGGTTGCGACGTGCTCGGCAGGTGCTTCCGGCGTCTCCGGCACGTGTTTCTGGCACATCTGACTGGTGGTTCCGGCATGCCCAAAAGTTGATTCCGGTCTGTCCGGTAGGTGGTTCCGGCGTGCACGGCACGTGGTTCTGGTACGTCACAGAGGTGGTTGCGTATGCCCAACGGGTGATTCCGGACTGTCCGCCACGTGCTTCTGGCACGTCTGAGAGGTGGTTCCAACATGCCCGGCAGGTCATTTCGGAGAGTCGTCCAAGTGGTTCTGGCGTAGCCCGCAGGTGATTTTGGCGTGTCCGGCAGGTGTTTCTGGCGAGTCGAGCACGTGGCTCCGGCATGCTCGGCAGGTGCTTCCGGCGTCTCCGGCACTTGGTTCTGGTGTGTCTGAGAGCTGGTTCCGGCATGTCCGGCAGATGATTCCGGAGTGTCCGCCAAGTGGTTCTGGCATACCCAGCAGGTGATTTTGGCGTGTCAGGGAGGTGGTACCGGTGAGTCGAGCAGGTGGTTCCGGCGTGCTCAGCAGGTGGTTCAGGCGGTTCTGGCAGGTGGTATCCGTCTGTTCGGGGTGTGGTTCCAGCATCTCATGAACACGTTTCTGGCACGTCTGAGATGTGGTTCCAGCCGGCCCGACAGGTGTTTCCGCAGTGTCCGCCAAGCGGTTCTGGCGTAGTTGGCAGGTGATTTTGGCATGACTGGCAGGTGGTTCCAGCAAGCCTGGCAGGTGATTCCAAAGTGTTCACCAACTGGTTGTGGCGTAGCCGGCAGGTGATTTTTGCGTGATCGGCAGGTGGTTCTGGCGAGTCGAGCAGGTGGTTCCGGCGTGCTCGGCTGGTGCTTCCGGGGTCATTGGCACGGGGTTCTGGCATGTCTGAGAGGTGGTTCCTGCATGCCCGGCAAGTGATTCCGGAGTGTTCGCCAAGTGGTTCTGGCATAGTCGGCAGGTGATTTTGGCATGTCCGGCAGGTGGTTCAGTCGAGTTGAGCAGGTGGTTGCGACGTGCTTGGCAGGTGCTTCCGGCGTCTCCGGCACGTGTTTCTGGCACATCTGACAGGTGGTTCCGGCATGCCCGAAATATGATTCCGGTCTGTCCGGTAGGTGGTTCCAGCCTGCACGGCATGTGGTTCTGGTACGTCTCAGAGGTGGTTGCGCATGCCCAACAGGTGATTCCGGACTGTCCGCCACATGGTTCTGGCACGTCTGAGAGGTGGTTCCGGCATGCCCGGCAGGTCATCCCAGAGAGTCCTCCAAGTGGTTCTGGCATAACACGCAGGTGATTTTGGCGTGTCTGGCAAGTTGTTCCGTTGTGCTTGGCAGGTGGTTCAGGCTTGGCCGGCAGGTGGTTCCAGACTGTCCAGGACGTGTTTCCAGGTTCTCCGGCAGGTGGTTCTGGTACGTCTGAGAGGTGGTTCCGCCATGGCTGACAGGTGATTCCAGACCGTCCCCCAGGTGGTTCTGGCATAGCCAGCAGTTGATATTGGCCTGTCCGGCAGGTGGTTCCAGCGAGTCGAACAGGTGGCTCCGGCGTGCTCGGCAGGTGGTTCCGGTCTGTCCGGTAGGTGATTCCGGCGTGTCCGGCACGTGCTTCCGGCACGTCTGAGAGGTGGTTCCGGCATGCGCGACAGGTGGTTTCGGAGTGTCCGCCAGGTGGTTCTGGCGTACCCGGCAGGTGATTTTGGCGTGTCCGGCAGGTGTTTCTGGCGAGTCGAGCAGGTGGCTCCGGCATGCTCGGCAGGTGCTTCCGGCGTCTCCGGCACGTGGTTCTGGTGTGTCTGAGAGCTGGTTCCGGCATGTCCGGCAGATGATTCCGGAGTGTCCGCCAAGTGGTTCTGGCATACCCGGCTGGTGATTTGGGCATGTCAGGTAGGTGGTTCCGGCGAGTCGAGCAGGTGGCTCCGGCGTGCTCGGCAGGTTGTTCAGACGGGTCTGGCAGGTGTTTTCCGTCTGTTCGGGGTGTGGTTCCAGCATCTCATGCACATGGTTCTGGCACGTCTGAGATGTGGTTCTGGCCGGCCCGACAGGTGTTTCCACAGTGTCCGCCAAGTGGTACTGGCGTAGTTGGCAGGTGATTTTGGCATGACCGGCAGGTGGTTCCAGCAAGCCCGGCAGGTGATTCCGAAGTTTTCCCCAACTGGTTGTGGCGTAGCCGGCAGGTGATTTTTGCGTGTCCCGCAGGTGGTTCTGGCGAGTCGAGCAGGTGGTTCCGGCGTGCTCGGCAGGTGCTTCCGGGGTCATTGGCACGTGGTTCTGGCATATCTGAGAGGTGGTTCCGGCATGCCCGGCAGGTGATTCCGGAGTGTTCGCCAAGTGTTTCCGGCGTAGCCGGCAGGTGATTTTGCATGTCCAGCGGTCGTTCCGGCGGGTTGAGCCGGTGGTTCCGGCGTGTCCGGCAGGTGGTTCCGGTCTGTCCGGCAGGTGGTTCTGTGGTGTCCGGCACGAGGTTCAGTCTGAGAGGCTGTGCCGGCATGCCCCTCACGTGATTCCGGCTTGTCCCCGAAGTGGTGCTGGTGTAGCGGGCAGGTGATTTTGGCGTGTCCGGCAGGTGGTTCAGGCGAGTTGAGCAGGTGGTTGCGACGTGCTCGGCAGGTGCTTCCGGCGTCTCCGGCACGTGTTTCTGGCACATCTGACTGGTGGTTCCGGCATGCCCAAAAGTTGATTCCGGTCTGTCCGGTAGGTGGTTCCAGCCTGCACGGCACGTGGTTCTGGTACGTCTCAGAGGTGGTTGCGTATGCCCAACAGGTGATTCCGGACTGTCCGCCACGTGCTTCTGGCACGTCTGAGAGGTGGTTTCAACATGCCCGGCTGGTCATTTCGGACTGTCGTCCAAGTGGTTCTGGCGTAGCCCGCAGGTGATTTTGGCGTGTCCGGCAGGTGGTTCCGCCGTGCTTGGCAGGTGGTTCAGGCATGGCCGTCACGTGGTTCCAGTCTGTCCAGGACGTGTTTCCAGCTTCTCCGGCAGGTGGTTCTGGTATGTCTGAGAGGTGGTTCCGCCATGGCTGGCAGGTGATCCCGGACTGTCCCCCAGGTGGTTCTGGCATAGCCAGCAGTTGATATTGGCCTGTCCGGCAGGTGGTTCCAGCGAGTCGAACAGGTGGCTCCGGCGTGCTCGGCAGGTGGTTCCGGTCTGTCCGGTAGGTGTTTCCGGGGTGTCCGGCACGTGCTTCCGGCACATCTGAGAGGTGGTTCCGGCATGCGCGGCAGGTGATTCCGTAGTGTCCGCCAGGTGGTTCTGGCGTACCCGGCAGGTAATTTTGGCGTGTCCGGCAGGTGTTTCTGGCGAGTCGAGCAGGTGGCTCCGGCATGCTCGGCAGGTGCTTCCGGCGTCTCCGGCACGTGGTTCTGGTGTGTCTGAGAGCTGGTTCCGGCATGTCCGGCAGATGATTCCGGAGTGTCCGCCAAGTGGTTCTGGCATACCCAGCAGGTGATTTTGGCGTGTCAGGGAGGTGGTACAGGTGAGTCGAGCAGGTGGTTCCGGCGTGCTCAGCAGGTGGTTCAGGCGGTTCTGGCAGGTGGTATCCGTCTGTTCGGGGTGTGGTTCCAGCATCTCATGAACACGTTTCTGGCACGTCTGAGATGTGGTTCCAGCCGGCCCGACAGGTGTTTCCGCAGTGTCCGCCAAGCGGTTCTGGCGTAGTTGGCAGGTGATTTTGGCATGACTGGCAGGTGGTTCCAGCAAGCCTGGCAGGTGATTCCAAAGTGTTCACCAACTGGTTGTGGCGTAGCCGGCAGGTGATTTTTGCGTGATCGGCAGGTGGTTCTGGCGAGTCGAGCAGGTGGTTCCGGCGTGCTCGGCTGGTGCTTCCGGGGTCATTGGCACGGGGTTCTGGCATGTCTGAGAGGTGGTTCCTGCATGCCCGGCAAGTGATTCCGGAGTGTTCGCCAAGTGGTTCTGGCATAGTCGGCAGGTGATTTTGGCATGTCCGGCAGGTGGTTCAGGCGAGTTGAGCAGGTGGTTCCCACGTGCTTGGCAGGTGCTTCCGGCGTCTCCGGCACGTGTTTCTGGCACATCTGACAGGTGGTTCCGGCATGCCCGAAAGGTGATTCCGGTCTGTCCGGTAGGTGGTTCCAGCCTGCACGGCATGTGGTTCTGGTACGTCTCAGAGGTGGTTGCGCATGCCCAACAGGTGATTCCGGACTGTCCGCCACATGGTTCTGGCACGTCTGAGAGGTGGTTCCGGCATGCCCGGCAGGTCATCCCAGAGAGTCCTCCAAGTGGTTCTGGCATAACACGCAGGTGATTTTGGCGTGTCTGGCAGGTTGTTCCGTTGTGCTTGGCAGGTGGTTCAGGCTTGGCCGGCAGGTGGTTCCAGACTGTCCAGGACGTGTTTCCAGCTTCTCCGGCAGGTGGTTCTGGTACGTCTGAGAGGTGGTTCCGCCATGGCTGGCAGGTGATTCCGAACCGTCCCCCAGGTGGTTCTGGCATAGCCAGCAGTTGATATTGGCCTGTCCGGCAGGTGGTTCCAGCGAGTCGAACAGGTGGCTCCGGCGTGCTCGGCAGGTGGTTCCGGTCAGTCCGGTAGGTGATTCCGGCGTGTCCGGCACGTGCTTCCGGCACGTCTGAGAGGTGGTTCCGGCATGCGCGACAGGTGGTTTCGGAGTGTCCGCCAGGTGGTTCTGGCGTACCCGGCAGGTGATTTTGGCGTGTCCGGCAGGTGTTTCTGTCGAGTCGAGCAGGTGGCTCCGGCATGCTCGGCAGGTGCTTCCGGCGTCTCCGGCACGTGGTTCTGGTGTGTCTGAGAGCTGGTTCCGGCATGTCCGGCAGATGATTCCGGAGTGTCCGCCAAGTGTTTCCGGCGTAGCCGGCAGGTGATTTTGCATGTCCAGCGGTCGTTCCGGCGGGTCGAGCCGGTGGTTCCGGCGTGTCCGGCAGGTGGTTCCGGTCTGTCCGGCAGGTGGTTCTGTGGTGTCCGGCACGAGGTTCAGTCTGAGAGGCTGTGCCGGCATGCCCCTCACGTGATTCCGGCTTGTCCCCGAAGTGGTGCTGGTGTAGCGGGCAGGTGATTTTGGCGTGTCCGGCAGGTGGTTCAGGCGAGTTGAGCAGGTGCTTGCGACGTGCTCGGCTGGTGCTTCCGGCGTCTCCGGCACGTGTTTCTGGCACATCTGACTGGTGGTTCCGGCATGCCCAAAAGTTGATTCCGGTCTGTCCGGTAGGTGGTTCCGGCGTGCACGGGACGTGGTTCTGGTACGTCTCAGAGGTGGTTGCGTATGCCCAACGGGTGTTTCCGGACTGTCCGCCACGTGCTTCTGGCACGTCTGAGAGGTGGTTCCAACATGCCCGGCAGGTCATTTTGGAGAGTCGTCCAAGTGGTTCTGGCGTAGCTCGCAGGTGATTTTGGCGTGTCCGGCGGGTGGTTCCGCCGTGCTCGGCAGGTGGTTCAGGCATGGCCGTCACGTGGTTCCAGTCTGTCCAGGACGTGTTTCCAGCTTCTCCGGCAGGTGGTTCTGGTACGTCTGAGAGGTGGTTCCGCCATGGCTGGCTGGTGATCCCGGACTGTCCCCCAGGTGGTTCTCGCATAGCCAGCAGTTGATATTGGCCTGTCCGGCATGTGGTTCCAGCGAGTCGAACAGGTGGCTCCGGCATTCTTGGCATGTGGTTCCTGTCTGTCCGGTAGGTGTTCCCGGCGTGTCTGGCACGTGCTTCCGGCACGTCTGAGAGGTGGTTCCGGCATGCGCGGCAGGTGATTCCGTAGTGTCCGCCAGGTGGTTCTGGCATACACGGCAGGTGATTTTGGCGTGTCCGGCAGGTGTTTCTGGCGAGTCGAGCAGGTGGCTCCGGCATGCTCGGCAGGTGCTTCCGGCGTCTCCGGCACTTGGTTCTGGTGTGTCTGAGAGCTGGATCCGGCATGTCCGGCAGATGATTCCGGAGTGTCCGCCAAGTGGTTCTGGCATACCCAGCAGGTGATTTTGGCGTGTCAGGGAGGTGGTACCGGTGAGCCGAGCAGGTGGTTCCGGCGTGCTCAGCAGGTGGTTCAGGCGGTTCTGGCAGGTGGTATCCGTCTGTTCGGGGTGTGGTTCCAGCATCTCATGAACACGTTTCTGGCACGTCTGAGATGTGGTTCCAGCCGGCCCGACAGGTGTTTCCGCAGTGTCCGCCAAGCGGTTCTGGCGTAGTTGGCAGGTGATTTTGGCATGACTGGCAGGTGGTTCCAGCAAGCCTGGCAGGTGATTCCAAAGTGTTCACCAACTGGTTGTGGCGTAGCCGGCAGGTGATTTTTGCGTGATCGGCAGGTGGTTCTGGCGAGTCGAGCAGGTGGTTCCGGCGTGCTCGGCTGGTGCTTCCGGGGTCATTGGCACGGGGTTCTGGCATGTCTGAGAGGTGGTTCCTGCATGCCCGGCAAGTGATTCCGGAGTGTTCGCCAAGTGGTTCTGGCATAGTCGGCAGGTGATTTTGGCATGTCCGGCAGGTGGTTCAGGCGAGTTGAGCAGGTGGTTCCGACGTGCTTGGCAGGTGCTTCCGGCGTCTCCGGCACGTGTTTCTGGCACATCTGACAGGTGGTTCCGGCATGCCCGAAAGGTGATTCCGGTCTGTCCGGTAGGTGGTTCCAGCCTGCACGGCATGTGGTTCTGGTACGTCTCAGAGGTGGTTGCGCATGCCCAACAGGTGATTCCGGACTGTCCGCCACATGGTTCTGGCACGTCTGAGAGGTGGTTCCGGCATGCCCGGCAGGTCATCCCAGAGAGTCCTCCAAGTGGTTCTGGCATAACACGCAGGTGATTTTGGCGTGTCTGGCAGGTTGTTCCGTTGTGCTTGGCAGGTGGTTCAGGCTTGGCCGGCAGGTGGTTCCAGACTGTCCAGGACGTGTTTCCAGCTTCTCCGGCAGGTGGTTCTGGTACGTCTGAGAGGTGGTTCCGCCATGGCTTGCGGGTGATTCCGGACCATCCCCCAGGTGGTTCTGGCATAGCCAGCAGTTGATATTGGCCTGTCCGGCAGGTGGTTCCAGCGAGTCGAACATGTGGCTCCGGCGTGCTCGGCAGTTGGTTCCGGTCTGTCCGGTAGGTGATTCCGGCGTGTCCGGCACGTGCTTCCGGCATGTCTGAGAGGTGGTTCCGGCATGCGCGACAGGTGGTTTCGGAGTGTCCGCCAGGTGGTTCTGGCATAGCCAGCAGTTGATATTGGCCTGTCCGACAGGTGGTTCCAGCGAGTCGAACAGGTGGCTCCGGCGTCCTCGGCAGGTGCTTCTGGGGTCATTGGCACGTGGTTCTGGCATATCTGAGAGGTGGTTCCGGCATGCCCGGCAGGTGATTCCGGAGTGTTCGCCAAGTGTTTCCGGCGTAGCCGGCAGGTGATTTTGCATGTCCAGCGGTCGTTCCGGCGGGTCGAGCCGGTGGTTCCGGAGTGTCCGGCAGGTGGTTCCGGTCTGTCCGGCGGGTGGTTCTCTGGTGTCTGGCACGAGGTTCAGTCTGAGAGGCTGTGCCGGCATGCCCCTCACGTGATTCCGGCTTGTCCCCGAAGTGGTGCTGGTGTAGCGGGCAGGTGATTTTGGCATGTCCGGCAAGTGATTCAGGCGAGTTGAGCAGGTGGTTGCGACGTGCTCGGCAGGTGCTTCCGGCGTCTCCGGCACGTGTTTCTGGCACATCTGACTGGTGGTTCCGGCATGCCCAAAAGTTGATTCCGGTCTGTCCGGTAGGTGGTTCCGGCGTTCACGGCACGTGGTTCTGGTACGTCTCAGAGGTGGTTGCGTATGCCCAACAGGTGATTCCGGACTGTCCGCCACGTGCTTCTGGCACGTCTGAGAGGTGGTTCCAACATGCCCGGCAGGTCATTTCGGAGAGTCGTCCAAGTGGTTCTGGCGTAGCCCTCAGGTGATTTTGGCGTGTCCGGCAGGTGTTTCTGGCGAGTCGAGCACGTGGCTCCGGCATGCTCGGCAGGTGCTTCCGGCGTCTCCGGCACTTGGTTCTGGTGTGTCTGAGAGCTGGTTCCGGCATGTCCGGCAGATGATTCCGGAGTGTCCGCCAAGTGGTTCTGGCATACCCAGCAGGTGATTTTGGCGTGTCAGGGAGGTGGTACCGGTGAGTCGAGCAGGTGGTTCCGGCGTGCTCAGCAGGTGGTTCAGGCGGTTCTGGCAGGTGGTATCCGTCTGTTCGGGGTGTGGTTCCAGCATCTCATGAACACGTTTCTGGCACGTCTGAGATGTGGTTCCAGCCGGCCCGACAGGTGTTTCCGCAGTGTCCGCCAAGCGGTTCTGGCGTAGTTGGCAGGTGATTTTGGCATGACTGGCAGGTGGTTCCAGCAAGCCTGGCAGGTGATTCCAAAGTGTTCACCAACTGGTTGTGGCGTAGCCGGCAGGTGATTTTTGCGTGATCGGCAGGTGGTTCTGGCGAGTCGAGCAGGTGGTTCCGGCGTGCTCGGCTGGTGCTTCCGTGGTCATTGGCACGGGGTTCTGGCATGTCTGAGAGGTGGTTCCTGCATGCCCGGCAAGTGATTCCGGAGTGTTCGCCAAGTGGTTCTGGCATAGTCGGCAGGTGATTTTGGCATGTCCGGCAGGTGGTTCAGGCGAGTTGAGCAGGTGGTTCCGACGTGCTTGGCAGGTGCTTCCGGCGTCTCCGGCACGTGTTTCTGGCACATCTGACATGTGGTTCCGGCATGCCCGAAAGGTGATTCCGGTCTGTCCGGTAGGTGGTTCCAGCCTGCACGGCATGTGGTTCTGGTACGTCTCAGAGGTGGTTGCGCATGCCCAACAGGTGATTCCGGACTGTCCGCCACATGGTTCTGGCACGTCTGAGAGGTGGTTCCGGCATGCCCGGCAGGTCATCCCAGAGAGTCCTCCAAGTGGTTCTGGCATAACACGCAGGTGATTTTGGCGTGTCTGGCAGGTTGTTCCGTTGTGCTTGGCAGGTGGTTCAGGCTTGGCCGGCAGGTGGTTCCAGACTGTCCAGGACGTGTTTCCAGCTTCTCCGGCAGGTGGTTCTGGTACGTCTGAGAGGTGGTTCCGCCATGGCTGGCAGGTGATTCCGGACCGTCCCCCAGGTGGTTCTGGCATAGCCAGCAGTTGATATTGGCCTGTCCGGCAGGTGGTTCCAGCGAGTCGAACAGGTGGCTCCGGCGTGCTCGGCAGGTGGTTCCGGTCTGTCCGGTAGGTGATTCCGGCGTGTCCGGCACGTGCTTCCGGCACGTCTGAGAGGTGGTTCCGGCATGCGCGGCAGGTGGTTTCGGAGTGTCCGCCAGGTGGTTCTGGCGTACCCGGCAGGTGATTTTGGCGTGTCCGGCAGGTGTTTCTGGCGAGTCGAGCAGGTGGCTCCACATGCTCGGCAGGTGCTTCCGGCGTCTCCGGCACGTGGTTCTGGTGTGTCTGAGAGCTGGTTCCGGCATGTAGGGCAGATGATTCCGGAGTGTCCGCCAAGTGGTTCTGGCATACCCGGCTGGTGATTTGGGCATGTCAGGTAGGTGGTTCCGGCGAGTCGAGCAGGTGGCTCCGGCGTGCTCGGCAGGTTGTTCAGACGGGTCTGGCAGGTGTTTTCCGTCTGTTTGGGGTGTGGTTCCAGCATCTCATGCACATGGTTCTGGCACGTCTGAGCTGTGGTTCCGGCCGGCCCGACAGGTGTTTCCACAGTGTCCGCCAAGTGGTACTGGCGTAGTTGGCAGGTGATTTTGGCATGACCGGCAGGTGGTTCCAGCAAGCCCGGCAGGTGATTCCGAAGTGTTCCCCAACTGGTTGTGGCGTAGCCGGCAGGTGATTTTTGCGTGTCCGGCAGGTGGTTCTGGCGAGTCGAGCAGGTGGTTCCGGCGTGCTCGGCAGGTGCTTGCGGGGTCATTGGCACGTGGTTCTGGCATATCTGAGAGGTGGTTCCGGCATGCCCGGCAGGTGATGCCGGAGTGTTCGCCAAGTGTTTCCGGCGTAGCCGGCAGGTGATTTTGCATGTCCAGCGGTCGTTCCGGCGGGTCGAGCCGGTGGTTCCGGCGTGTCCGGCAGGTGGTTCCGGTCTGTCCGGCAGGTGGTTCTGTGGTGTCCGGCACGAGGTTCAGTCTGAGAGGCTGTGCCGGCATGCCCCTCACGTGATTCCGGCTTGTCCCCGAAGTGGTGCTGGTGTGGCGGGCAGGTGATTTTGGCGTGTCCGGCAGGTGGTTCAGGCGAGTTGAGCAGGTGGTTGCGACGTGCTCGGCAGGTGCTTCCGGCGTCTCCGGCACGTGTTTCTGGCACATCTGACTGGTGGTTCCGGCATGCCCAAAAGTTGATTCCGGTCTGTCCGGTAGGTGGTTCCGGCGTGCAAGGCACGTGGTTCTGGTACGTCTCAGAGGTGGTTGCGTATGCCCAACAGGTGATTCCGGACTGTCCGCCACGTGCTTCTGGCACGTCTGAGAGGTGGTTCCAACATGCCCGGCAGGTCATTTCGGAGAGTCGTCCAAGTGGTTCTGGCGTAGCCTGCAGGTGATTTTGGCGTGTCCGGCAGGTGGTTCCGCCGTGCTCGGCAGGAGGTTCAGGCATGGCCGTCACGTGGTTCCAGTCTGTCCAGGACGTGTTTCCAGCTTCTCCGGCAGGTGGTTTTGCTACGTCTGAGAGGTGGTTCTGCCATGGCTGGCTGGTGATCCCGGACTGTCCCCCAGGTGGTTCTGGCATAGCCAGCAGTTGATATTGGCCTGTCCGGCATGTGGTTCCAGCGAGTCGAACAGGTGGCTCCGGCGTTCTTGGCAGGTGGTTCCGGTCTGTCCGGTATGTGTTTCCTGCGTTACCGGCACGTGCTTCCGGCACGTCTGAGAGGTGGTTCCGGCATGCGCGGCAGGTGATTCCGTAGTGTCCGCCAGGTCGTTCTGCCGTACCCGGCAGGTGATTTTGGCGTGTCCGGCAGGTGTTTCTGGCGAGTCGAGCAGGTGGCTCCGGCATGCTCGGCAGGTGCCTCCGGAGTCTCCAGCACTTGGTTCTGGTGTGTCTGAGAGCTGGTTCCGGCATGTCCGGCAGATGATTCCGGAGTGTCCGCCAAGTGGTTCTGGCATACCCAGCAGGTGATTTTGGCGTGTCAGGGAGGTGGTACCGGTGAGTCGAGCAGGTGGTTCCGGCGTGCTCAGCAGGTGGTTCAGGCGGTTCTGGCAGGTGGTATCCGTCTGTTCGGGGTGTGGTTCCAGCATCTCATGAACACGTTTCTGGCACGTCTGAGATGTGGTTCCAGCCGGCCCGACAGGTGTTTCCGCAGTGTCCGCCAAGCGGTTCTGGCGTAGTTGGCAGGTGATTTTGGCATGACTGGCAGGTGGTTCCAGCAAGCCTGGCAGGTGATTCCAAAGTGTTCACCAACTGGTTGTGGCGTAGCCGGCAGGTGATTTTTGCATGATCGGCAGGTGGTTCTGGCGAGTCGAGCAGGTGGTTCCGGCGTGCTCGGCTGGTGCTTCCGGGGTCATTGGCACGGGGTTCTGGCATGTCTGAGAGGTGGTTCCTGCATGCCCGGCAAGTGATTCCGGAGTGTTCGCCAAGTGGTTCTGGCATAGTCGGCAGGTGATTTTGGCATGTCCGGCAGGTGGTTCAGGCGAGTTAAGCAGGTGGTTGCGACGTGCTTGGCAGGTGCTTCCGGCGTCTGCGGCACGTGTTTCTGGCACATCTGACAGGTGGTTCCGGTATGCCCGAAAGGTGATTCCGGTCTGTCCGGTAGGTGGTTCCAGCCTGCACGGCATGTGGTTCTGGTACGTCTCAGAGGTGGTTGCGCATGCCCAACAGGTGATTCCGGACTGTGCGCCACATGGTTCTGGCACGTCTGAGAGGTGGTTCCGGCATGCCCGGCAGGTCATCCTAGACAGTCCTCCAAGTGGTTCTGGCATAACACGCAGGTGATTTTGGCGTGTCTGGCAAGTTGTTCCGTTGTGCTTGGCAGGTGGTTCAGGCTTGGCCGGCAGGTGGTTCCAGACTGTCCAGGACGTGTTTCCAGCTTCTCCGGCAGGTGGTTCTGGTACGTCTGAGAGGTGGTTCCGCCATGGCTGGCAGGTGATTCCGGACCGTCCCCCAGGTGGTTCTGGCATAGCCAGCAGTTGATATTGGCCTGTCCGGCAGGTGGTTCCAGCGAGTCGAACAGGTGGCTCCGGCGTGCTCGGCAGGTGGTTCCGGTCTGTCCGGTAGGTGATTCCGGCGTGTCCGGCACGTGCTTCCGGCACGTCTGAGAGGTGGTTCCGGCATGCGCGACAGGTGGTTTCGGAGTGTCCGCCAGGTGGTTCTGGCGTACCCGGCAGGTGATTTTGGCGTGTCCGGCAGGTGTTTCTGGCGAGTCGAGCAGGTGGCTCCGGCATGCTCAGCAGGTGCTTCCGGCGTCTCCGGTACGTGGTTCTGGTGTGTCTGAGAGCTGGTTCCGGCATGTCCGGCAGATGATTCCGGAGTGTCCGCCAAGTGGTTCTGGCATACCCGGCTGGTGATTTGGGCATGTCAGGTAGGTGGTTCCGGCGAGTCGAGCAGGTGGCTCCGGCGTGCTCGGCACGTTGTTCAGACGGGTCTGGCAGGTGTTCTCCGTCTGTTCGGGGTGTGGTTCCAGCATCTCATGCACATGGTTCTGGCACGTCTGAGATGTGGTTCCGGCCGGCCCGACAGGTGTTTCCACAGTGTCCGCCAAGTGGTACTGGCGTAGTTGGCAGGTGATTTTGGCATGACCGGCAGGTGGTTCCAGCAAGCCCGGCAGGTGATTCCGAAGTGTTCCCCAACTGGTTGTGGCGTAGCCGGCAGGTGATTTTTGCGTGTCCGGCAGGTGGTTCTGGCGAGTCGAGCAGGTGGTTCCGGCGTGCTCGGCAGGTGCTTCCGGGGTCATTGGCACGTGGTTCTGGCATATCTGAGAGGTGGTTCCGGCATGCCCGGCAGGTGATTCCGGAGTGTTCGCCAAGTGTTTCCGGCGTAGCCGGCAGGTGATTTTGCATGTCCAGCGGTCGTTCCGGCGGGTCGAGCCGGTGGTCCGGCGTGTCCGGCAGGTGGTTCCGGTCTGTCCGGCAGGTGGTTCTGTGGTGTCCGGCACGAGGTTCAGTCTGAGAGGCTGTGCCGGCATGCCCCTCACGTGATTCCGGTTTGTCCCCGAAGTGGTGCTTGTGTAGCGGGCAAGTGATTCAGGCGAGTTGAGCAGGTGGTTGCGACGTGCTCGGCAGGTGCTTCCGGCGTCTCCGGCACGTGTTTCTGGCACATCTGACTGGTGGTTCCGGCATGCCCAAAAGTTGATTCCGGTCTGTCCGGTAGGTGGTTCCGGCGTGCAAGGCACGTGGTTCTGGTACGTCTCAGAGGTGGTTGCGTATGCCCAACAGGTGATTCCGGACTGTCCGCCACGTGCTTCTGGCACGTCTGAGAGGTGGTTCCAACATGCCCGGCAGGTCATTTCGGAGAGTCGTCCAAGTGGTTCTGGCGTAGCCCGCAAGTTATTTTGCCGTGTCCGGCAGGTGGTTCCGCCGTGCTCGGCAGGTGGTTCAGGCATGGCCGTCACGTGGTTCCAGTCTGTCCAGGACGTGTTTCCAGCTTCTCCGGCAGGTGGTTCTGGTACGTCTGAGAGGTGGTTCCGCCATGGCTGGCAGGTGATCCGGGACTGTCCCCCAGGTGGTTCTGGCATAGCCAGCAGTTGATATTGGCCTGTCCGGCATGTGGTTCCAGCGAGTCGAACAGGTGGCTCCGGCGTGCTCGGCAGGTGGTTCCGGTCTGTCCGGTAGGTGATTCCGGCGTGTCCGGCACGTGCTTCCGGCACGTCTGAGAGGTGGTTCCGGCATGCGCGACAGGTGGTTTCGGAGTGTCCGCCAGGTGGTTCTGGCGTACCCGGCAGGTGATTTTGGCGTGTCCGGCAGGTGTTTCTGGCGAGTCGAGCAGGTGGCTCCGGCATGCTCGGCAGGTGCTTCCGGCGTCTCCGGCACGTGGTTCTGGTGTGTCTGAGAGCTGGTTCCGGCATGTCCGGCAGATGATTCCGGAGTGTCCGCCAAGTGGTTCTGGCATACCCGGCTGGTGATTTGGGCATGTCAGGTAGGTGGTTCCGGCGAGTCGAGCAGGTGGCTCCGGCGTGCTCGGAAGGTTGTTCAGACGGGTCTGGCAGGTGTTTTCCGTCTGTTCGGGGTGTGGTTCCAGCATCTCATGCACATGGTTCTGGCACGTCTGTGATGTGGTTCCGGCCGGCCCGACAGGTGTTTCCACAGTGTCCGCCAAGTGGTCCTGGCGTAGTTGGCAGGTGATTTTGGCATGACCGGCAGGTGGTTCCAGCAAGCCCGGCAGGTGATTCCGAAGTGTTCCCCAACTGGTCGTGGCGTAGCCGGCAGGTGATTTTTGCGTGTCCGGCAGGTGGTTCTGGCGAGTCGAGCAGGTGGTTCCGGCGTGCTCGGCAGGTTCTTCCGGGGTCATTGGCACGTGGTTCTGGCATATCTGAGAGGTGGTTCCGGCATGCCCGGCAGGTGATTCCGGAGTGTTCGCCAAGTGTTTCCGGCGTAGCCGGCAGGTAATTGGCATGTCCAGCGGTCGTTCCGGCGGGTCGAGCCGGTGGTTCCGGCGTGTCCGGCAGGTGGTTCCGCTCTGTCCGGCAGGTGGTTCTGTGGTGTCCGGCACGAGGTTCAGTCTGAGAGGCTGTGCCGGCATGCCCCTCACGTGATTCCGGCTTGTCCCCGAAGTGGTGCTGGTGTAGCGGGCAGGTGATTTTGGCGTGTCCGGCAGGTGGTTCAGGCGAGTTGAGCAGGTGCTTGCGACGTGCTCGGCAGGTGCTTCCTGCGTCTCCGGCACGTGTTTCTGGCACATCTGACTGGTGGTTCCGGCATGCCCAAAAGTTGATTCCGGTCTGTCCGGTAGGTGGTTCCGGCGTGCACGGCACGTGGTTCTGGTACGTCTCAGAGGTGGTTGCGTATGCCCAACAGGTGATTCCGGACTGTCTGCCACGTGCTTCTGGCACGTCTGAGAGGTGGTTCCAACATGCCCGGCAGGTCATTTCTGAGAGTCGTCCAAGTGGTTCTGGCGTAGCCCGCAGGTGATTTTGGCGTGTCCGGCAGGTGGTTCCGCCGTGCTCGGCAGGTGGTTCAGGCATGGCCGTCACGTGGTTCCAGTCTGTCCAGGACGTGTTTCCAGGTTCTCCGGCAGGTGGTTCTGGTACGTCTGAGATGTGGTTCCGCCATGGCTGGCAGGTGATCCCGGAATGTCCCCCAGGTGGTTCTGGCATAGCCAGCAGTTGATATTGGCCTGTCCGGCAGGTGGTTCCAGCGAGTCAAACAGGTGGCTCCGGCGTTCTTGGCAGGTGGTTCCGGTCTGTCCGGTAGGTGTTTCCGGCGTGTCTGGCACGTGCTTCCGGCGCGTCTGAGAGGTGGTTCCGGCATGCGCGGCAGGTGATTCCGTAGTGTCCGCCAGGTGGTTCTGGCATACCCGGCAGGTGATTTTGGCCTGTCCGGCAGGTGTTTCTGGCGAGTCGAGCAGGTGGCTCCGGCATGCTCGGCAGGTCCTTCCGGCGTCTCTGGCACTTGGTTCTGGTGTATCTGAGAGCTGGGTCCGGCATGTCCGGCAGATGATTCCGGAGTGTCCGCCAAGTGGTTCTGGCATACCCAGCAGCTGATTTTCGCATGACCGGCAGGTGGTTCCAGCAAGCCCGGCAGGTGATTCCGAAGTGTTTCCCAACTGGTTGTGGCGTAGCCGGCAGGTGATTTTTGCGTGTCCGGGAGGTGGTTCTGGCAAGTCGAGCAGGTGGTTCCGGCGTGCTCGGCAGGTGCTTCCGGGGTCATTGGCACGTGGTTCTGGCATATCTGAGAGGTGGTTCCGGCATGCCCGGCAGGTGTTTCCGGAGTGTTCGCCAAGTGTTTCCGGCGTAGCCGGCTGGTGATTTTGCATGTCCAGCGGTCGTTCCGGCGGGTCGAGCCGGTGGTTCCGGCGTGGCCGGCAGGTGGTTCCGGTCTGTCCGGCAGGTGGTTCTGTGGTGTCCGGCACGAGGTTCAGTCTGAGAGGCTGTGCCGGCATGCCCCTCACGTGATTCCGGCTTGTCCCCGAAGTGGTTCTGGCATACCCGGCAGGTGATTTTGGCGTGTCCGGAAGGTGTTTCTGGCGAGTCGAGCAGGTGGCTCCGGCATGCTCGGCAGGTGCTTGCGGCGTCTCCGGCACGTGGTTCTGGTGTGTCTGAGAGCCTGTTCCAGAATGTCCGGCAGATGATTCCGGAGTGTCCGCCAAGTGGTTCTGGCATACCCAGCAGGTGATTTTGGCGTGTCAGGGAGGTGGTACCGGTGAGTCGAGCAGGTGGTTCCGGCGTGCTCAGCAGGTGGTTCAGGCGGTTCTGGCAGGTGGTATCCGTCTGTTCGGGGTGTGGTTCCAGCATCTCATGAACACGTTTCTGGCACGTCTGAGATGTGGTTCCAGCCGGCCCGACAGGTGTTTCCGCAGTGTCCGCCAAGCGGTTCTGGCGTAGTTGGCAGGTGATTTTGGCATGACTGGCAGGTGGTTCCAGCAAGCCTGGCAGGTGATTCCAAAGTGTTCACCAACTGGTTGTGGCGTAGCCGGCAGGTGATTTTTGCGTGATCGGCAGGTGGTTCTGGCGAGTCGAGCAGGTGGTTCCGGCGTGCTCGGCTGGTGCTTCCGGGGTCATTGGCACGGGGTTCTGGCATGTCTGAGAGGTGGTTCCTGCATGCCCGGCAAGTGATTCCGGAGTGTTCGCCAAGTGGTTCTGGCATAGTCGGCAGGTGATTTTGGCATGTCCGGCAGGTGGTTCAGGCGAGTTGAGCAGGTGGTTCCAACGTGCTTGGCAGGTGTTTCCGGCGTCTCCGGCACGTGTTTCTGGCACATCTGACAGGTGGTTCCGGCATGCCCGAAAGGTGATTCCGGTCTGTCCGGTAGGTGGTTCCAGCCTGCACGGCATGTGGTTCTGGTACGTCTCAGAGGTGGTTGCGCATGCCCAACAGGTGATTCCGGACTGTCCGCCACATGGTTCTGGCACGTCTGAGAGGTGGTTCCGGCATGCCCGGCAGGTCATCCCAGAGAGTCCTCCAAGTGGTTCTGGCATAACACGCAGGTGATTTTGGCGTGTCTGGCAGGTTGTTCCGTTGTGCTTGGCAGGTGGTTCAGGCTTGGCCGGCAGGTGGTTCCAGACTGTCCAGGACGTGTTTCCAGCTTCTCCGGCAGGTGGTTCTGGTACGTCTGAGAGGTGGTTCCGCCATGGCTGGCAGGCGATTCCGGACCGTCCAACAGGTGGTTCTGGCATAGCCAGCAGTTGATATTGGCCTGTCCGGCAGGTGGTTCCAGCGAGTCGAACAGGTGGCTCCGGCGTGCTCGGCAGGTGGTTCCGGTCTGTCCGGTAGGTGATTCCGGCGTGTCCGGCACGTGCTTCCGGCCCGTCTGAGAGGTGGTTCCGGCATGCGCGACAGGTGATTTCGGAGTGTCCGCCAGGTGGTTCTGGCGTACCCGGCAGGTGATTTTGGCGTGTCCGGCAGGTGTTTCTGGCGAGTCGAGCAGGTGGCTCCGGCATGCTCGGCAGGTGCTTCCGGCGTCTCCGGCACGTGGTTCTGGTGTGTCTGAGAGCTGGTTCCGGCATGTCCGGCAGATGATTCCGGAGTGTCCGCCAAGTGGTTCTGGCATACCCGGCTGGTGATTTGGGCATGTCAGGTAGGTGGTTCCGGCGAGTCGAGCAGGTGGCTCCGGCGTGCTCGGCAGGTTGTTCAGACGGGTCTGGCAGGTGTTTTCCGTCTGTTCGGGGTGTGGTTCCAGCATCTCATGCACATGATTCTGGCACGTCTGAGATGTAGTTCCGGCCGGCCCGACAGGTGTTTCCACAGTGTCCGCCAAGCGGTTCTGGCGTAGTTGGCAGGTGATTTTGGCATGACTGGCAGGTGGGTCCAGCAAGCCTGGCAGGTGATTCCAAAGTGTTCACCAACTGGTTGTGGCATAGCCGGCAGGTGATTTTTGCGTGATCGGCAGGTGGTTCTGGCGAGTCGAGCAGGTGGTTCCGGCGTGCTCGGCTGGTGCTTCCGGGGTCATTGGCACGGGGTTCTGGCATGTCTGAGAGGTGGTTCCTGCATGCCCGGCAAGTGATTCCGGAGTGTTCGCCAAGTGGTTCTGGCATAGTCGGCAGGTGATTTTGGCGTGTCCGGCAGGTGTTTCTGGCGAGTCGACCAGGTGGCTCCGGCATGCTCGGCAGGTGCTTCCGGCGTCTCCGGCACGTGGTTCTGGTGTGTCTGAGAGCTGGTTCCGGCATGTCCGGCAGATGATTCCGGAGTGTCCGCCAAGTGGTTCTGGCATACCCGGCTGGTGATTTGGGCATGTCAGGTAGGTGGTTCCGGCGAGTCGAGCAGGCGGCTCCGGCATGCTCGGCAGGTTGTTCAGACGGGTCTGGCAGGTGTTTTCCGTCTGTTCGGGGTGTGGTTCCAGAATCTCATGCACATGGTTCTGGCACGTCTGAGATGTGGTTCCGGCCGGCCCGACAGGTGTTTCCACAGTGTCCGCCAAGTGGTACTGGCGTAGTTGGCAGGTGATTTTGGCATGACCGGCAGGTGGTTCCAGCAAGCCCGGCAGGTGATTCCGAAGTGTTCCCCAACTGGTTGTGGCGTAGCCGGCAGGTGATTTTTGTGTGTCAGGCAGGTGGTTCTGGCGAGTCGAGCAGGTGGTTCCAACGTGCTTGGCAGGTGCTTCCGGCGTCTCCGGCACGTGTTTCTGGCACATCTGACAGGTGGTTCCGGCATGCCCGAAAGGTGATTCCGGTCTGTCCGGTAGGTGGTTCCAGCCTGCACGGCATGTGGTTCTGGTACGTCTCAGAGGTGGTTGCGCATGCCCAACAGGTGATTCCGGACTGTCCGCCACATGGTTCTGGCACGTCTGAGAGGTGGTTCCGGCATGCCCGGCAGGTCATCCCAGAGTGTCCTCCAAGTGGTTCTGGCATAACACGCAGGTGATTTTGGCGTGTCTGGAAGGTTGTTCCGTTGTGCTTGGCAGATGGTTCAGGCTTGGCCGGCAGGTGGTTCCAGACTGTCCAGGACGTGTTTCCAGCTTCTCCGGCAGGTGGTTCTGGTACGTCTGAGAGGTGGTTCCGCCATGGCTGGCAGGTGATTCCGGACCGTCCCCCAGGTGGTTCTGGCATAGCCAGCAGTTGATATTGGCCTGTCCGGCAGGTGGTTCCATCGAGGCGAACAGGTGGCTCCGGCATGCTCGGCAGGCGGTTCCGGTCTGTCCGGTAGGTGATTCCGGCGTGTCCGGCACGTGCTTCCGGCACGTCTGAGAGGTGGTTCCGGCATGCGTGACAGGTGATTTCGGAGTGTCCGCCAGGTGGTTCTGGCGTACCCGGCAGGTGATTTTGCATGTCCAGCGGTCGTTCCTGCGGTTCGAGCCGGTGATTCCGGCGTGTCCGGCAGGTGGTTCCTGTCTGTCCGGCCGGTGGTACTGTGGTGTCCGGCACGAGGTTCAGTCTGAGAGGCTGTGCCGGCATGCCCCTCACGTGATTCCGGCTTGTCCCCAAAGTGGTGCTGGTGTAGCGGGCAGGTGATTTTGGCGTGTCCGGCAGGTGGTTCAGGCGAGTTGAGCAGGTGGTTGCGACGTGCTCGGCAGGTGCTTCCGGCATCTCAGGCACGTGTTTCTGGCACATCTGACTGGTGGTTCCGGCATGCCCAAAAGTTGATTCCGGTCTGTCCGGTAGGTGGCTCCGGCGTGCACGGCACATGGTTCTGGTACGTCTCAGAGGTGGTTGCGCATGCCCAAAAGGTGATTCCGGACTGCCCGCCACATGGTTGTGGCACGTCTGAGAGGTGGTTCCGGCATGCCCGGCAGGTCATCCCAGAGAGTCCTCCAAGTGGTTCTGGCATAACACGCAGGTGATTTTGGCGTGTCTGGCAGGTTGTTCCGTTGTGCTTGGCAGGTGGTTCAGGCATGGCCGGTAGGTGGTTCCAGACTGTCCAGGACGTGTTTCCAGCTTCTCCGGCAGGTGGTTGTGGTACGTCTGAGAGGTGGTTCCGCCATGGCTGGCTGCTGACTCCGGACC
>NW_027227445.1:0-25966 GCF_037783145.1 Equus przewalskii | reverse complement strand
CTGGCACGTCTGAGAGGTGGTTCCGGCATGCCCGGCAGGTCATCCCAGAGAGTCCTCCAAGTGGTTCTGGCATAACACGCAGGTGATTTTGGCGTGTCTGGCAGGTTGTTCCGTTGGTGGAGGTGGTTCAGGCTTGGCCGGCAGGTGGTTCCAGACTGTCCAGGACGTGTTTCCAGCTTCTCCGGCAGGTGGTTCTGGTACGTCTGAGAGGTGGTTCCGCCATGGCTGGCAGGTGATTCCGGACCGTCCCCCAGGTGGTTCTGGCATAGCCAGCAGTTGATATTGGCCTGTCCGGCAGGTGGTTCCAGCGAGTCGAACAGGTGGCTCCGGCGTGATCGGCAGGTGGTTCTGGTCTGTCCGGTAGGTGATTCCGGCGTGTCCGGCACGTCCTTCCGGCACGTCTGAGAGGTGGTTCCGGCATGCGCGACAGGTGATTTCGGAGTGTCCGCCAGGTGGTTCTGGCGTACCCGGCAGGTGATTTTGGCGTGTCCGGCAGGTGTTTCTGGCGAGTCGAGCAGGTGGCTCCGGCATGCTCGGCAGGTGCTTCCGGCGTCTCCGGCACGTGGTTCTGGTGTGTCTGAGAGCTGGTTCTGGCATGTCCGACAGATGATTCCGGAGTGTCCGCCAAGTGGTTCTGGCATACCCGGCTGGTGATTTGGGCATGTCAGGTAGGTGGTTCCGGCGAGTCGAGCAGGTGGCTCCGGCGTGCTCGGCAGGTTGTTCAGACGGGTCTGGCAGGTGTTTTCCGTCTGTTCGGGGTGTGGTTCCAGCATCTCATGCACATGGTTCTGGCACGTGTGAGATGTGGTTCCGGCCGGCCCGACAGGTGTTTCCAGAGTGTCCGCCAAGTGGTACTGGCGTAGTTGGCAGGTGATTTTGGCATGACCGGCAGGTGGTTCCAGCAAGCCCGGCAGGTGATTCCGAAGTGTTCCCCAACTGGTTGTGGCGTAGCCGGCAGGTGACTTCTGCGTGTCCGGCAGGTGGTTCTGGCGAGTCGAGCAGGTGGTTCCGGCGTGCTCGGCAGGTGCTTCCGGGGTCATTGGCACGTGGTTCTGGCATATCTGAGAGGTGGTTCCGGCATGCACGGCAGGTGATTCCGGAGTGTTCGCCAAGTGTTTCCGGCGTAGCCGGCAGGTGATTTAGCATGTCCAGCGGTCGTTCCGGCGGGTCGAGCCGGTGGTTCCGGCGTGTCCGGCCGGTGGTTCCGGTCTGTCCGGCCGGTGGTTCTGTGGTGTCCGGCACGAGGTTCAGTCTGAGAGGCTGTGCCGGCATGCCCCTCACGTGATTCCGGCTTGTCCCCGAAGTGGTGCTGGTGTAGCGGGCAGGTGATTTTGGCGTGTCCGGCAGGTGGTTCAGGCGAGTTGAGCAGGTGGTTGCGACGTGCTCGGCAGGTGCTTCCGGCGTCTCCGGCACGTGTTTCTGGCACATCTGACTGGTGGTTCCGGCATGCCCAAAACTTCATTCCGGTCTGTCCGGTAGGTGGTTCCGGCGTGCACGGCACATGGTTCTGGTACGTGTCAGAGGTGGTTGCGTATGCCCAACAGGTGATTCCGGACTGTCCGCCACGTGCTTCTGGCACGTCTGAGAGGTGGTTCCAACATGCCCGGCAGGTCATTTCGGAGAGTCGTCCAAGTGGTTCTGGCGTAGCCGGCAGGTGATTTTGGCGTGTCCGGCAGGTGGTTCCGCCGTGCTCGGCAGGTGGTTCAGGCATGGCCGTCACGTGGTTCCAGTCTGTCCAGGACGTGTTTCCAGCTTCTCCGGCAGGTGGTTCTGGTACGTCTGAGAGGTGGTTCCGCCATGGCTGGCAGGTGATCCCGGACTGATCCTCCAGGTGGTTCTGGCATAGCCAGCAGTTGATATTGGCCTGTCCGGCAGGTGGTTCCAGCGAGTCGAACAGGTGGCTCCGGCGTTCTTGGCAGGTGGTTCCGGTCTGTCCGGTAGGTGTTTCCGGCGTGTCTGGCACGTGCTTCCGGCACGTCTGAGAGGTGGTTCCGGCATACCCGGCAGGTGATTTTGGCGTGTCCGGCAGGTGTTTCTGGCGAGTCGAGCAGGTGGCTCCGGCATGCCCGGCAGGTGCTTCCGGCGTCTCCGGCACTTGGTTCTGGTGTGTCTGAGAGCTGGTTCCGGCATGTCCGGCAGATGATTCCGGAGTGTCCGCCAAGTGGTTCTGGCATACCCGGCAGGTGATTTTGGCGTGTCCGGCAGGTGTTTCTGGCGAGTCGAGCAGGTGGCTCCGGCATGCTCGGCAGGTGCTTCCGGCGTCTCCGGCACGTGGTTCTGGTGTGTCTGAGAGCTGGTTCCGGCATGTCCGGCAGATGATTCCGGAGTGTCCGCCAAGTGGTTCTGGCATACCCGGCTGGTGATTTGGGCATGTCAGGTAGTTGGTTCCGGCGAGTCGAGCAGGTGGCTCCGGCGTGCTCGGCAGGTTGTTCAGACGGGTCTGGCAGGTGTTTTCCGTCTGTTCGGGGTGTGGTTCCAGCATCTCATGCACATGGTTCTGGCACGTCTGAGATGTGGTTCCGGCCGGCCCGACAGGTGTTTCCACAGTGTCCGCCAAGTGGTACTGGCGTAGTTGGCAGGTGAGTTTGGCATGACCGGCAGGTGGTTCCAGCAAGCCCGGCAGCTGATTCCGAAGTGTTCCCCAACTGGTTGTGGCGTAGCCGGCAGTTGATTTCTGCGTGTCCGGCAGTTGGTTCTGGCATATCTGAGAGGTGGTTCCGGCATGCCCGGCAGGTGATTCCGGAGTGTTCGCCAAGTGTTTCCGGCGTAGCCGGCAGGTGATTTTGCATTTCCAGCGGTCGTTACGGCGGGTCGAGCCGGTGGTTCCGGCGTGTCCGGCATGTGGTTCCGGTCTGTCCGGCAGGTGGTTCTGTGGTGTCCGGCACGAGGCTCAGTCTGAGAGGCTGTGCCGGCATGCCCCTCACGTGATTCCGGCTTGTCCCCGAATTGGTGCTGGTGTAGCGGGCAGGTGATTTTGGCGTGTCCGGCAGGTGGTTCTGGCGAGTCGAGCAGGTGGTTCCGGCGTTCTCGGCAGGTGCTTCCGGGGTCATTGGCATGTGGTTCTGGCATATCTTAGAGGTGGTTCCGGCATGCCCGGCAGATGATTCTGGAGTGTTCGCCAAGTGTTTCCGGCGTAGCCGGCAGGTGATTTTGCATGTCCAGCGGTCGTTCCGGCGGGTCGAGCCGGTGGTTCTGGCGTGTCCGGCAGGTGGTTCCGGTCTGTCCGGCAGGTGGTTCTGTGGTGTCCGGCACGAGGTTCAGTCTGAGAGGCTGTGCCGGCATGCCCCTCACGTGATTCCGGCTTGTCCCCGAAGTGGTGCTGGTGTAGCGGGCAGGTGATTTTGGCGTGTCCGGCAGGTGGTTCAGGCGAGTTGAGCAGGTGGTTGCGACGTGCTCGGCAGGTGCTTCCGGCGTCTCCGGCACGTGTTTCTGGCACATCTGACTGGTGCTTCCGGCATGCCCAAAAGTTGATTCCGGTCTGTCCGGTAGGTGGTTCCGGCGTGCACGGCACGTGGTTCTGGTACGTGTCAGAGGTGGTTGCGTATGCCCAACAGGTGATTCCGGACTGTCCGCCACGTGCTTCTGGCACGTCTGAGAGGTGGTTCCAACATGCCCGGCAGGTCATTTCGGAGAGTCGTCCAAGTGGTTCTGGTGTAGCCCGCAGGTGATTTTGGCGTGTCCGGCAGGTGGTTCCGCCGTGCTCGGCAGGTGGTTCAGGCATGGCCGTCACGTGGTTCCAGTCTGTCCAGGACGTGTTTCCAGCTTCTCCGGCAGGTGGTTCTGGTACGTCTGAGAGGTGGTTCGGCCATGGCTGGCAGGTGATCCCGGACTGTCCCCCAGGTGGTTCTGGCATAGCCAGCACTTGATATTGGCCTGTCCGGCAGGTGGTTCCAGCGAGTCGAACAGATGGCTCCGGCGTTCTTGGCAGGTGGTTCAGGTCTGTCCGGTAGGTGTTTCCGGCGTGTCCGGCACGTGCTTCCGGCACGTCTGAGAGGTGGTTCTGGCATGCGCGACAGGTGATTTTGCAGTGTCCGCCAGGTGGTTCTGGCGTACCCGGCAGGTGATTTTGGCGTGTCCGGCAGGTGTTTCTGGCGAGTCGAGCATGTGGCTCCGGCATGCTCGGCAGGTGCTTCCGGCTTCTCCGTCACTTGGTTCTGGTGTGTCTGAGAGCTGGTTCCGGCATGTCCGGCAGATGATTCCGGATTGTCCGCCAAGTGGTTCTGGCACACCCAGCAGGTGATTTTGGCGTGTCAGGGAGGTGGTACCGGTGAGTCGAGCAGGTGGTTCCGGCGTGCTCAGCAGGTGGTTCAGGCGGTTCTGGCAGGTGGTATCCGTCTGTTCGGGGTGTGGTTCCAGCATCTCATGAACACGTTTCTGGCACGTCTGAGATGTGGTTCCAGCCGGCCCGACAGGTGTTTCTGCAGTGTCCGCCAAGCAGTTCTGGCGTAGTTGGCAGGTGATTTTGGCATGACTGGCAGGTGGTTCCAGCAAGCCTGGCAGGTGATTCCAAAGTGTTCACCAACTGGTTGTGGCGTAGCCGGCGGGTGATTTTTGCGTGATCGGCAGGTGGTTCTGGCGAGTCGAGCAGGTGGTTCCGGCGTGCTCGGCTGGTGCTTCCGGGGTCATTGGCACGGGGTTCTGGCATGTCTGAGAGGTGGTTCCTGCATGCCCGGCAAGTGATTCTGGAGTGTTCGCCAAGTGGTTCTGGCATAGTCGGCAGGTGATTTTGGCATGTCCGGCAGGTGGTTCAGGCGAGTTGAGCAGGTGGTTCCAACGTGCTTGGCAGGTGCTTCCGGCGTCTCCGGCACGTGTTTCTGGCACATCTGACAGGTGGTTCCGGCATGCCCGAAAGGTGATTCCGGTCTGTCCGGTAGGTGGTTCCAGCCTGCACGGCATGTGGTTCTGGTACGTCTCAGAGGTGGTTGCGCATGCCCAACAGGTGATTCCGGACTGTCCGCCACATGGTTCTGGCACGTCTGAGAGGTGGTTCCAGCATGCCCGGCAGGTCATCCCAGAGAGTCCTCCAAGTGGTTCTGGCATAACACGCAGGTGACTTTGGCGTGTCTGGCAGGTTGTTCCGTTGTGCTTGGCAGCTGGTTCAGGCTTGGACGGCAGGTGGTTCCAGACTGTCCAGGACGTGTTTTCAGCTTCTCCGGCAGGTGGTTCTGGTACGTCTGAGAGGTGGTTCCGCCATGGCTGGCAGGTGATTCCGGACCGTCCCCCAGGTGGTTCTGGCATAGCCAGCAGTTGATATTGGCCTGTCCGGCAGGTGGTTCCAGCGAGTCGAACAGGTGGCTCCGGCGTGCTCGGCAGGTGGTTCCGGTCTGTCCGGTAGGTGATTCCGGCGTGTCCGGCACGTGCTTCCGTCACGTCTGAGAGGTGGTTCCGGCATGCGCGACAGGTGATTTCGGAGTGTCCGCCAGGTGGTTCTGGCGTACCCGGCAGGTGATTTTGGCGTGTCCGGCAGGTGTTTCTGGCGAGTCGAGCAGGTGGCTCCGGCATGCTCGGCAGGTGCTTCCGGCGTCTCCGGCACGTGGTTCTGGTGTGTCTGAGAGCTGGTTCCGGCATGTCCGGCAGATGATTCCGGAGTGTCCGCCAAGTGGTTCTGGCATACCCGGCTGGTGATTTGGGCATGTCAGGTAGCTGGTTCCGGCTAGTCGAGCAGGTGGCTCCGGCGTGCTCGGCAGGTTGTTCAGACGGGTCTGGCAGGTGTTTTGCGTCTGTTCGGGGTGTGGTTCCAGCATCTCATGCACATGGTTCTGGCATGTCTGAGATGTGGTTCCGGCCGGCCCGACAGGTGTTTCCGCAGTGTCCGCCAAGTGCTACTGGCGTAGTTGGCAGGTGATTTTGGCATGACTGGCAGGTGGTTCCAGCAAGCCTCGCAGGTGATTCCAAAGTGTTCACCAACTGGTTGTGGCGTAGCCGGCGGGTGATTTTTGCGTGATCGGCAGGTGGTTCTGGCGAGTCGAGCAGGTGGTTCCGGCGTGCTCGGCTGGTGCTTCCGGGGTCATTGGCACGGGGTTCTGGCATGTCTGAGAGGTGGTTCCTGCATGCCCGGCAAGTGATTCCGGAGTGTTCGCCAAGTGGTTCTGGCATAGTCGGCAGGTGATTTTGGCATGTCCGGCAGGTGGTTCAGGCGAGTTGAGCAGGTGGTTCCAACGTGCTTGGCAGGTGCTTCCGGCGTCTCCGGCACGTGTTTCTGGCACATCTGACAGGTGGTTCCGGCATGCCCGAAAGGTGATTCCGGTCTGTCCGGTAGGTGGTTCCAGCCTGCACGGCATGTGGTTCTGGTACGTCTCAGAGGTGGTTGCGCATGCCCAACAGGTGATTCCGGACTGTCCGCCACATGGTTCTGGCACGTCTGAGAGGTGGTTCCGGCATGCCCGGCAGGTCATCCCAGAGAGTCCTCCAAGTGGTTCTGGCATAACACGCAGGTGATTTTGGCGTGTCTGGCAGGTTGTTCCGTTGTGCTTGGCAGGTGGTTCAGGCTTGGCCGGCAGGTGGTTCCAGACTGTCCTGGACGTGTTTCCAGCTTCTCCGGCAGGTGGTTCTGGTACGTCTGAGAGGTGGTTCCGCCATTGCTGGCAGGTGATTCCGGACCATCCCCCAGGTGGTTCTGGCATAGCAAGCAGTTGATATTGGCCTGTCCGGCAGGTGGTTCCAGCGAGTCAAACAGGTGTCTCCGGCGTGCTCGGCAGGTGGTTCCGGTCTGTCCGGTAGGTGATTCCGGCGTGTCCGGCACGTGCTTCCGGCACGTCTGAGAGGTGGTTCCGGCATGCGCGACAGGTGATTTCGGAGTGTCCGCCAGGTGGTTCTGGCGTACCCGGCAGGTGATTTTGGCGTGTCCGGCAGGTGTTTCTGGCGAGTCGAGCAGGTGGCTCCGGCATGCTCGGCAGGTGCTTCCGGCGTCTATGGCACGTGGTTCTGGTGTGTCTGAGAGCTGGTTCCGGCATTTCCGGCAGATGATTCCGGAGTGTCCGCCAAGTGGTTCTGGCACACCCGGCTGGTGATTTGGGCATGTCAGGTAGGTGGTTCCGGCGAGTCGAGCAGGTGGCTCCGGCGTGCTCGTCAGGTTGTTCAGACGGGTCTGGCAGGTGTTTTCCGGCTGTTCGGGGTGTGGTTCCAGCATCTCATGCACATGGTTCTGGCACGTCTGAGATGTGGTTCCGGCCGGCCCGACAGGTGTTTCCACAGTGTCCGCCAAGTGGTACTGGCGTAGTTGGCAGGTGATTTTGGCATGACCGGCAGGTGGTTCCAGCAAGCCCGGCAGGTGATTCCGAAGTGTTCCCCAACTGGTTGTGGCGTAGCCGGCAGGTGATTTTTGCGTGTCCGGCAGGTGGTTCTGGGGAGTGGAGCAGGTGGTTCCGGCGTGCTCTGCAGGTGCTTCCGGGGTCATTGGCACGTGGTTCTGGCATATTTGAGAGGTGGTTCCGGCATGCCCGGCAGGTGATTCCGGAGTGTTCGCCAAGTGCTTCCGGCGTAGCCGGCAGGTGATTTTGCATGTCCAGCGGTCGTTCCGGCGGGTCGAGCCGGTGGTTCCGGCGTGTCCGGCAGGTGGTTCCGGTCTGTCCGGCAGGTGGTTCTGTGGTGTCCGGCACGAGGTTCAGTCTGAGAGGCTGTGCCGGCATGCCCCTCACGTGATTCCGGCTTGTCCCCGAAGTGGTGCTGGTGTAGCGGGCAGGTGATTTTGGCGTGTCCGGCAGGTGGTTCAGGCGAGTTGAGCAGGTGGTTGCGATGTGCTCGGCAGGGGCTTCCGGCGTCTCCGGCACGTGTTTCTGGCAGATCTGACTGGTGGTTCCGGCATGCCCAAAAGTTGATTCCGGTCTGTCCGGTAGGTGGTTCCGGCGTGCACGGCACGTGGTTCTGGTACGTGTCAGAGGTGGTTGCGTATGCCCAACAGGCGATTCCGGACTGTCCGCCACGTGCTTCTGGCACGTCTGAGAGGTGGTTCCAACATGCCCGGCAGGTCATTTCGGAGAGTCGTCCAAGTGGTTCTGGCATAGCCCGCATGTGATTTTGACGTGTCCGGCAGGTGGTTCCGCCGTGCTCGTCAGGTGGTTCAGGCATGGCCGTCACGTGGTTCCAGTCTGTCCAGGACGTGTTTCCAGCTTCTCCGGCAGGTGGTTCTGGTACGTCTGAGAGGTGGTTCCGCCATGGCTGGCAGGTGATCCCGGACTGTCCCCCAGGTGGTTCTGGCATAGCCAGCAGTTGATATTGGCCTGTCCGGCAGGTGGTTCCAGCGAGTCGAACAGGTGGCTCCGGCGTTCTTGGCAGGTGGTTCCGGTCTGTCTGGTAGGTGATTCCGGCGTGTCTGGCACGTGCTTCCGGCGCGTCTGAGAGGTGGTTCCGGCATGCGCGGCAGGTGATTCCGTAGTGTCCGCCAGGTGGTTCTGGCATACCCGGCAGGTGATTTTGGCGTGTCCGGCAGGTGTTTCTGGCGAGTCGAGCAGGTGGCTCCGGCATGCTCGGCAGGTGCTTCCGGCGTCTCCGGCACTTGGTTCTGGTGTGTCTGAGAGCTGGTTCCGGCATGTCCGGCAGATGATTCCGGAGTGTCCACCAAGTGGTTCTGGCATACCCAGCAGGTGATTTTGGCGTGTCAGGGAGGTGGTACCGGAGAGTCGAGCAGGTGGTTCCGGCGTGCTCAGCAGGTGGTTCAGGCGGTTCTGGCAGGTGGTATCCGTCTGTTCGGGGTGTGGTTCCAGCATCTCATGAACACGTTTCTGGCACGTCTGAGATGTGGTTCCAGCCGGCCCGACAGGTGTTTCCACAGTGTCCCCCAAGTGGTCCTGGCGTAGTTGGCAGGTGATTTTGGCATGAGCGGCAGGTGGTTCCAGCAAGCCCGGCAGGTGATTCCGGCGTGTCTGGCACGTGTTTCCAGCACGTCTGAGAGGTGGTTCCAGCATGCGCGACATGTGATTTCGGAGTGTCCGCCAGGTGGTTCTGGCGTACCCGGCAGGTGATTTTGGCGTGTCCGGCAGGTGTTTCTGGTGAGTCGAGCAGGTGGCTCCGGCATGCTCGGCAGGCGCTTCCGGCGTCTCCGGCACGTGGTTCTGGTGTGTCTGAGAGCTGGTTCCGGCATGTCCGGTAGATGATTCCGGAGTGTCCGCCAAGTGGTTGTGGCATACCCGGCTGGTGATTTGGGCATTTCAGGTAGATGGCTCCGGCGTGCTCGGCATGTTGTTCAGACGGGTCTGGCAGGTGTTTTCCATCTGTTCGGGGTGTGGTTCCAGCATCTCATACACCTGGTTCTGGCACGTCTGAGATGTGGTTCCGGCTGGCCCGACAGGTGTTTCCACAGTGTCCGCCAAGTGGTACTGGCGTAGTTGTCAGGCGATTTTGGCATGACTGGCAGGTGGTTCCAGCAAGCCTGGCAGGTGAATCCAAAGTGTTCACCAACTGGTTGTGGCGTAGCCGGCAGGTGAGTTTTGCGTGATCGGCAGGTGGTTCTGGCGAGTCGAGCAGGTGGTTCCGGCGTGCTCGGCTGGTGCTTCCGGGGTCATTGGCACGGGGTTCTGGCATGTCTGAGAGGTGGTTCCTGCATGCCCGGCAAGTGATTCCGGAGTGTTCGCCAAGTGGTTCTGGCATAGTCGGCAGGTGATTTTGGCATGTCCGGCAGGTGGTTCAGGCGAGTTGAGCAGGTGGTTCCAACGTGCTTGGCAGGTGCTTCCGGCATCTCCGGCACGTGTTTCTGGCACATCTGACAGGTGGTTCCAGCATGCCCGAATGGTGATTCCGGTCTCTCCGGTAGGTGGTTCCAGCCTGCACGGCATGTGGTTCTGGTACGTCTCAGAGGTGGTTGCGCATGCCCGACAGGTGATTCCGGACTGTCCGCCACATGGTTCTGGCACGTCTGAGAGGTGGTTCCGGCATGCCCGGCAGGTCATCCCAGAGAGTCCTCCAAGTGGTTCTGGCATAACACACAGTTGATTTTGGCGTGTCTGGCAGGTTGTTCCGTTGTGCTTGGCAGGTGGTTCAGGCTTGGCCGGCAGCTGGTTCCAGACTGTCCAGGACGTGTTTCCAGCTTCTCCGGCAGGTGGTTCTGGTACGTCTGAGAGGTGGTTCCGCCATGGCTGGCAGGTGATTCCGGACCGTCCCCCAGGTGGTTCTGTCATAGCAAGCAGTTGATATTGGCCTGTCCGGCAGGTGGTTCCAGCGAGTCGAACAGGTGGCTCCGGCGTGCTCGGCAGGTGGTTCCGGTCTGTCCGGTAGGTGATTCCGGCGTGTCCGGACGTGCTTCCGGCACGTCTGAGAGGTGGTTCCGGCATGCGCGACAGGTGATTTCGGAGTGTCCGCCAGGTGGTTCTGGCGTACCCGGCAGGTGATTTTGGCGTGTCCGGGAGGTGTTTCCGGCGAGTCGAGCAGGTAGCTCCGGCATGCTCGGCAGGTGCTTCCGGCGTCTCCGGCACGTGGTTCTGGTGTGTCTGTGAGCTGGTTCCGGCATGTCCGGCAGACGATTCCGGAGTGTCCGCCAAGTGGTTCTGGCATACCCGGCTGGTGATTTGGGCATGTCAGGTAGGTGGTTCCGGCGAGTCGAGCAGGTGGGTCGGCAGGTTGTTCAGACGGGTCTGGCAGGTGTTTTCCGTCTGTTCGGGGTGTGGTTCCAGCATCTCATGCACATGGTTCTGGCACGTCTGAGATGTGGTTCCGGCCGGCCCGACAGGTGTTTCCACAGTGTCCGCCAAGTGGTACTGGCGTAGTTGGAAGGTGATTTTGGCATGACCGGCAGGTGGTTCCAGCAAGCCTGGCAGGTGATTCCGAAGTGTTCCCCAACTGGTTGTGGTTTAGCCGGCAGGTGATTTTTGCGTGTCCGGCAGGTGGTTCTGGGGAGTGGAGCAGGTGGTTCCGGCGTGCTCGGCAGGTGCTTCCGGGGTCATTGGCACGTGGTTCTGGCATATCTGAGAGGTGGTTCCGGCATGCCCGGCAGGTGATTCCGGAGTGTTCGCCAAGTGCTTCCGGTGTAGCCGGCAGGTGATTTTGCATGTCCAGCGGTCGTTCCGGCGGGTCGAGCCGGTGGTTCCGGCGTGTCTGGCAGGTGGTTCCGGTCTGTCCGGCAGGTGGTTCTGTGGTGTCCAGCACGAGGTTCAGTCTGAGAGGCTGTGCCGGCATGCCCCTCACGTGATTCCGGCTTGTCCCCGAAGTGGTGCTGGTGTAGCGGGCAGGTGATTTTGGCGTGTCCGGCAGGTGGTTCAGGCGAGTTGAGCAGGTGGTTGTGACGTGCTCGGCAGGGGCTTCCGGCGTCTCCGGCACGTGTTTCTGGCACATCTGACTGGTGGTTCCGGCATGCCCAAAATTTGATTCCGGTCTGTCCGGTAGGTGGTTCCGGCGTGCACGGCACGTGGTTCTGGTACGTGTCAGAGGTGGTTGCGTATGCCCAACAGGTGATTCCGGACTGTCCGCCACGTGCTTCTGGCACGTCTGAGAGGTGGTTCCAACATGCCCGGCAGGTCATTTCGGAGAGTCGTCCAAGTGGTTCTGGCATAGCCCGCAGGTGATTTTGGCGTGCTCGGCAGGTGGTTCAGGCATGGCCGTCACGTGGTTCCAGTGTGTCCAGGACGTGTTTCCAGCTTCTCCGGCAGGTGATTCTGGTACGTCTGAGAGGTGGTTCCGCCATGGCTGGCTGGTGATCCCGGACTGTCCCCCAGGTGGTTCTGGCATAGCCAGCAGTTGATATTGGCCTGTCCGGCAGGTGGTTCCAGCGAGTCGAACACGTGGCTCCGGCGTGCTCGGCCGGTGTTTCCGGTCTTTCCGGTAGGTGATTCCGGCGTGTCCGGCACGTGCTTCCGGCACGTCTGAGAGGTGGTTCCGGCATGCGCGACCGGTGATTTCGGAGTGTCCGCCAGGTGGTTCTGGCGTACACGGCAGGTGATTTTGGCGTGTCCGGCAGGTGTTTCTGGCGAGTCGAGCAGGTGGCTCCGGCATGCTCGGCATGTGCTTCCGGCGTCTCCGGCACGTGGTTCTGGTGTGTCTGAGAGCTGGTTCCGGCATGTCCGGCAGATGATTCCGGAGTGTCCGCCAAGTGGTTCTGGCATACCCGGCTGGTGATTTGGGCATGTCAGGTAGGTGGTTCCGGCGAGTCGAGCAGGTGGCTCCGGCGTGCTCCGCAGGTTGTTCAGACGGGTCTCTGAGGTGTTTTCCGTCTGTTCGGGGTGTGGTTCCAGCATCTCATGCACATGGTTGTGGCACGTCTGAGATGTGGTTCCGGCCGGCCCGACAGGTGTTTCCACAGTGTCTGCCAAGTGGTACTGGCGGAGTTGGCAGGTGATTTTGGCATGACCGGCAGGTGGTTCCAGCAAGCCCGGCAGGTGATTCCGAAGTGTTCCCCAACAGGTTGTGGCGTAGCCGGCAGGTGATTTCTGCGTGTCCGGCAGGTGGTTCTGGCGAGTCGAGCAGGTGGTTCCGGCGTGCTCGGCAGCTGCTTCCGGGGTCATTGGCACGTGGTTCTGGCATATCTGAGAGGTGGTTCCGGCATGCCCGGCAGGTGATTCCGGAGTGTTCGCCAAGTGTTTCCGGCGTAGCCGGCAGGTGATTTGGCATGTCCAGCGGTCGTTCCGGCGGGTCGAGCCGGTGGTTCCGGCGTGTCCGGCAGGTGGTTCCGGTCTGTCCGGCAGGTGGTTCTGTGGTGTCCGGCACGAGGTTCAGTCTGAGAGGCTGTGCCGGCATGCCCCTCACGTGATTCCGGCTTGTCCCCGAAGTGGTGCTGGTGTAGCGGGCAGGTGATTTTGGCGTGTCCGGCAGGTGGTTCAGGCGAGTTGAGCAGGTGGTTGCGACGTGCTCGGCAGGTGCTTCCGGCGTCTCCGGCACGTGTTTCTGGCACATCTGACTGGTGGTTCCGGCATGCCCAAAAGTTGATTCCAGTCTGTCCGGTAGGTGGTTCCGGCGTGCACGGCACGTGGTTCTGGTACGTCTCAGAATTGGTTGCGTATGCCCAACAGGCGATTCCGGACTGTCCGCCACGTGCTTCTGGCACGTCTGAGAGGTGGTTCCAACATGCCCGGCAGGTCATTTCGGAGAGTCGTCCAAGTGGTTCTGGCGTAGCCCGCAGGTGATTTTGGCGTGTCCGGCAGGTGGTTCCGCCGTGCTCGGCAGGTGGTTCAGGCATGGCCGTCACGTGGTTCCAGTCTGTCCAGGACGTGTTTCCAGCTTCTCCGGCAGGTGGTTCTGGTACGTCTGAGAGGTGGTTCCGCCATGGCTGGCAGGTGATCCCGGACTGTCCCCCAGGTGGTTCTGGCATAGCCAGCAGTTGATATTGGCCTGTCCGGCAGGTGGTTCCAGCGAGTCGAACAGGTGGCTCCGGCGTTCTTGGCAGGTGGTTCCGGTCTGTCCGGTAGGTGTTTCCGGCGTGTCCGGCACGTGCTTCCGGCACGTATGAGAGGTGGTTCCGGCATGCGCGGCAGGTGATTCTGTAGAGTCCGACAGGTGGTTCTGGCATACCCGGCAGGTGATTTTGGCGTGTCCGGCAGGTGTTTCTGGCGAGTCGAGCAGGTGGCTCCGGCATGCTCGGCAGGTGCTTCCGGCGTCTCCGGCACGTGGTTCTGGTGTGTCTGAGAGCTGGTTCCGGCATGTCCGGCAGATGATTCCGGAGTGTCCGCCAAGTGGTTCTGGCATACCCGGCTGGTGATTTGGGCATGTCAGGTAGGTGGTTCCGGCGAGTCGAGCAGGTGGCTCCGGCGTGCTCCGCAGGTTGTTCAGACGGGTCTCTGAGGTGTTTTCCGTCTGTTCGGGGTGTGGTTCCAGCATCTCATGCACATGGTTCTGGCACGTCTGAGATGTGGTTCCGGCCGGCCCGACAGGTGTTTCCACAGTGTCTGCCAAGTGGTACTGGCGGAGTTGGCAGGTGATTTTGGCATGACCGGCAGGTGGTTACAGCAAGCCCGGCAGGTGATTCCGAAGTGTTCCCCAACAGGTTGTGGCGTAGCCGGCAGGTGATTTCTGCGTGTCCGGCAGGTGGTTCTGGCGAGTCGAGCAGGTGGTTCCGGCGTGCTCGGCAGGTGCTTCCGGGGTCATTGGCACGTGGTTCTGGCATATCTGAGAGGTGGTTCCGGCATGCCCGGCAGGTGATTCCGGAGTGTTCGCCAAGTGTTTCCGGCGTAGCCGGGAGGTGATTTTGCATGTCCAGCGGTCGTTCCGGCGGGTCGAGCCGGTGGTTCCGGCGTGTCCGGCAGGTGGTTCCGGTCTGTCCGGCAGGTGGTTCTGTGGTGTCCGGCACGAGGTTCAGTCTGAGAGGCTGTGCCGGCATGCCCCTCACGTGATTCCGGCTTGTCCCCGAAGTGGTGCTGGTGTAGCGGGCAGGTGATTTTGGCGTGTCCGGCAGGTGGTTCAGGCGAGTTGAGCAGGTGGTTGCGACGTGCTCGGCAGGTGCTTCCGGCGTCTCCGGCACGTGTTTCTGGCACATCTGACTGGTGGTTCCGGCATGCCCAAAAGTTGATTCCGGTCTGTCCGGTAGGTGGTTCCGGCGTGCACGGCACGTGGTTCTGGTACGTCTCAGAGGTGGTTGCGTATGCCCAACAGGCGATTCCGGACTGTCCGCCACGTGCTTCTGGCACGTCTGAGAGGTGGTTCCAACATGCCCGGCAGGTCATTTCGGAGAGTCGTCCAAGTGGTTCTGGCGTAGCCCGCAGGTGATTTTGGCGTGTCCGGCAGGTGGTTCCGCCGTGCTCGGCAGGTGGTTCAGGCATGGCTGTCACGTGGTTCCAGTGTGTCCAGGACGTGTTTCCAGCTTCTCCGGCAGGTGGTTCTGGTACGTCTGAGAGGTGGTCCCGCCATGGCTGGCAGGTGATCCCGGACTGTCCCCCAGGTGGTTCTGGCATAGCCAGCAGTTGATATTGGCCTGTCCGGCAGGTGGTTCCAGCGAGTCGAACAGGTGGCTCCGGCGTTCTTGGCAGGTGGTTCCGGTCTGTCCGGTAGGTGTTTCCGGCGTGTCCGGCACGTGCTTCCGGCACGTCTGAGAGGTGGTTCCTGCATGCCCGGCAAGTGATTCCGGAGTGTTCGCCAAGTGGTTCTCGCATAGTCGGCAGGTGATTTTGGCATGTCCGGCAGGTGGTTCAGGCGAGTTGAGCAGGTGGTTCCAACGTGCTTGGCAGGTGCTTCCGGCGTCTCCGGCACGTGTTTCTGGCACATCTGACAGGTGGTTCCGGCATGCCCGAAAGGTGATTCCGGTCTGTCCGGTAGGTGGTTCCAGCCTGCACGGCATGTGGTTCTGGTACGTCTCAGAGGTGGTTGCGCATGCCCAACAGGTGATTCCGGACTGTCCGCCACATGGTTCTGGCACGTCTGAGAGGTGGTTCCGGCATGCCCGGCAGGTCATCCCAGAGAGTCCTCCAAGTGGTTCTGGCATAACACGCAGGTGATTTTGGCGTGTCTGGCAGGTTGTTCCGTTGTTGTTGGCAGGTGGTTCAGGCTTGGCCGGCAGGTGGTTCCAGACTGTCCAGGACGTGTTTCCAGCTTCTCCGGCAGGTGGTTCTGGTACGTCTGAGAGGTGGTTCCGCCATGGCTGGCAGGTGATTCCGGACCGTCCCCCAGGTGGTTCTGGCATAGCCAGCAGTTGATATTGGCCTGTCCGGCAGGTGGTTCCAGCGAGTCGAACAGGTGGCTCCGGCGTGCTCGGCAGGTGGTTCCGGTCTGTCCGGTAGGTGATTCCGGCGTGTCCGGCACGTGCTTCCGTCACGTCTGAGAGGTGGTTCCGGCATGCGCGACAGGTGATTTCGGAGTGTCCGCCAGGTGGTTCTGGCGTACCCGGCAGGTGATTTTGGCGTGTCCGGCAGGTGTTTCTGGCGAGTCGAGCAGGTGGCTCCGGCATGCTCGGCAGGTGCTTCCGGCGTCTCCGGCACGTGGTTCTGGTGTTTCTGAGAGCTGGTTCCGGCATGTCCGGCAGATGATTCCGGAGTGTCCGCCAAGTGGTTCTGGCATACCCGGCTGGTGATTTGGGCATGTCAGGTAGCTGGTTCCGGCTAGTCGAGCAGGTGGCTCCGGCGTGCTCGGCAGGTTGTTCAGACGGGTCTGGCAGGTGTTTTGCGTCTGTTCGGGGTGTGGTTCCAGCATCTCATGCACATGGTTCTGGCATGTCTGAGATGTGGTTCCGGCCGGCCCGACAGGTGTTTCCGCAGTGTCCGCCAAGTGCTACTGGCGTAGTTGGCAGGTGATTTTGGCATGACTGGCAGGTGGTTCCAGCAAGCCTCGCAGGTGATTCCAAAGTGTTCACCAACTGGTTGTGGCGTAGCCGGCGGGTGATTTTTGCGTGATCGGCAGGTGGTTCTGGCGAGTCGAGCAGGTGGTTCCGGCGTGCTCGGCTGGTGCTTCCGGGGTCATTGGCACGGGGTTCTGGCATGTCTGAGAGGTGGTTCCTGCATGCCCGGCAAGTGATTCCGGAGTTTTCGCCAAGTGGTTCTGGCATAGTCGGCAGGTGATTTTGGCATGTCCGGCCGGTGGTTCAGGCGAGTTGAGCAGGTGGTTCCAACGTGCTTCGCAGGTGCTTCCGGCGTCTCCGGCACGTGTTTCTGGCACATCTGACAGGTGGTTCCGGCATGCCCGAAAGGTGATTCCGGTCTGTCCGGTAGGTGGTTCCAGCCTGCACGGCATGTGGTTCTGGTACGTCTCAGAGGTGGTTGCGCATGCCCAACAGGTGATTCCGGACTGTCCGCCACATGGTTCTGGCACGTCTGAGAGGTGGTTCCGGCATGCCCGGCAGGTCATCCCAGAGAGTCCTCCAAGTGGTTCTGGCATAACACGCAGGTGATTTTGGCGTGTCTGGCAGGTTGTTCCGTTGTGCTTGGCAGGTGGTTCAGGCTTGGACGGCAGGTGGTTCCAGACTGTCCAGGACGTGTTTCAGCTTCTCCGGCAGGTGGTTCTGGTACGTCTGAGAGGTGGTTCCGCCATGGCTGGCAGGTGATTCCGGACCGTCCCCCAGGTGGTTCTGGCATAGCCAGCAGTTGATATTGGCCTGTCCGGCAGGTGGTTCCAGCGAGACGAACAGGTGTCTCCGGGGTGCTCGGCAGGTGGTTCCGGTCTGTCCGTTAGGTGATTCCGGCGTGTCCGGCACGTGCTTCCGGCACGTCTGAGAGGTGGTTCCGGCATGCGCGACAGGTGATTTCGGAGTGTCCGCCAGGTGGTTCTGGCGTACCCGGCAGGTGATTTTGGCGTGTCCGGCAGGTGTTTCTGGCGAGTCGAGCAGGTGGCTCCGGCATGCTCGGCAGGTGCTTCCGGCGTCTCCGGCACGTGGTTCTGGTGTGTCTGAGAGCTGGTTCCGGCATGTCCGGCAGATGATTCCGGAGTGTCCGCCAAGTGGTTCTGGCATACCCGGCTGGCGATTTGGGCATGTCAGGTAGGTGGTTCCGGCGAGTCGAGCAGGTGGCTCCGGCGTGCTCATCAGGTTGTTCAGACGGGTCTGGCAGGTGTTTTCCGTCTGTTCGGGGTGTGGTTCCAGCATCTCATGCACATGGTTCTGGCACGTCTGAGATGTGGTTCCGGCCGGCCCGACAGGTGTTTCCACAGTGTCGGAAAAGTGGTACTGTCGTAGTTGGCAGGTGATTTTGGCATGACCGGCAGGTGATTCCGAAGTGTTCCCCAACTGGTTGTGGCGTAGCCGGCAGGTGATTTCTGCGTGTCCGGCAGGTGGTTCTGGCGAGTCGAGCAGGTGGTTCCGGCGTGCTCGGCAGGTGCTTCCGGGGTCATTGGCACGTGGTTCTGGCATATCTGAGAGGTGGTTCCGGCATGCCCGGCAGGTGATTCCGGAGTGTTCGCCAAGTGTTTCCGGCGTAGCCGGCAGGTGATTTTGCATGTCCAGCGGTCGTTCCGGCGAGTCGAGCCGGTGGTTCCGGCGTGTCCGGCAGGTGGTTCCGGTCTGTCCGGCAGGTGGTTCTGTGGTGTCCGGCACGAGGTTCAGTCTGAGAGGCTGTGCCGGCATGCCCCTCACGTGATTCCGGCTTGTCCCCGAAGTGGTGCTGGTGTAGCGGGCAGGTGATTTTGGCGTGTCCGGCAGGTGGTTCAGGCGAGTTGAGCAGGTGGTTGCGACGTGCTCGGCAGGTGCTTCCGGCGTCTCCGGCACGTGTTTCTGGCACATCTGACTGGTGGTTCCGGCATGCCCAAAAGTTGATTCCGGTCTGTCCCGTAGGTGGTTCCGGAGTGCACGGCACGTGGTTCTGGTACGTCTCAGAGGTGGTTGCGCATGCCCAACAGGTGATTCCGGACTGTCCGCCACGTGCTTCTGGCACGTCTGAGAGGTGGTTCCAACATGCCCGGCAGGTCATTTCGGGGAGTCGTCCAAGTGGTTCTGGCGTAGGCCGCAGGTGATTTTGGCGTGTCCGGCAGGTGGTTCCGCCGTGCTCGGCAGGTGGTTCAGGCATGGCCGTCACGTGGTTCCAGTCTGTCCAGGACGTGTTTCCAGCTTCTCCGGGAGGTGGTTCTGGTACGTCTGACAGGTGGTTCCGCCATGGCTGGCAGGTGATCCCGGACTGTCCCCCAGGTGGTTCTGGCATAGCCAGCAGTTGATATTGGCCTGTCCGGCAGGTGGTTCCAGCGAGTCGAACAGGTGGCTCTTGCGTTCTTGGCAGGTGGTTCCGGTCTGTCCGGTAGGTGTTTCCGGCGTGTCTGGCACGTACTTCCGGCACGTCTGTGAGGTGGTTATGGCATGCGCGGCAGGTGATTCCGTAGTGTCCGCCAGGGGTTCTGGCATACCCAGCAGGTGATTTTGGCGTGTCAGGGAGGTGGTACCGGTGAGTCGAGCAGGTGGTTCCGGAGTGCTCAGCAGGTGGTTCAGGCGGTTCTGGCAGGTGGTATCCGTCTGTTCGGGGTGTGGTTCCAGCATCTCATGAGCACGTTTCTGGCACGTCTGAGATGTGGTTCCAGCCGGCCCGACAGGTGTTTCCACAGTGTCCGCCAAGCGGTTCTGGCGTAGTTGGCAGGTGATTTTGGCATGACTGGCAGGTGGTTCCAGCAAGCCTGGCAGGTGATTCCAAAGTGTTCACCAACTGGTTGTGGCGTAGCCGGCAGGTGATTTTTGCGTGATTGGCAGGTGGTTCTGGCGAGTCGAGCAGGTGGTTCCGGCGTGCTCGGCTGGTGCTTCCGGGGTCATTGGCACGGGGTTCTGGCATGTCTGAGAGGTGGTTCCTGCATGCCCGGCAAGTGATTCCGGAGTGTTCGCCAAGTGGTTCTGGCATAGTCGGCAGGTGATTTTGGCATGTCCGGCAGGTGGTTCAGGCGAGTTGAGCAGGTGGTTCCAACGTGCTTGGCAGGTGCTTCCGGCGTCTCCGGCACGTGTTTCTGGCACATCTGACAGGTGGTTCCGGCATGCCCGAAAGGTGATTCCGGTCTGTCCGGTAGGTGGTTCCAGCCTGCACGGCATGTGGTTCTGGTACGTCTCAGAGGTGGTTGCGCATGCCCAACAGGTGATTCCGGACTGTCCGCCACATGGTTCTGGCACGTCTGAGAGGTGGTTCCGGCATGCCTGGCAGGTCATCCCAGAGAGTCCTCCAAGTGGTTCTGGCATAACACGCAGGTGATTTTGGCGTGTCTGGCAGGTTGTTCCGTTGTGCTTGGCAGGTGGTTCAGGCTTGGCCGGCAGGTGGTTCCAGACTGTCCTGGACGTGTTTCCAGCTTCTCCGGCAGGTGGTTCTGGTACGTCTGAGAGGTGGTTCCGCCATGGCTGGCAGGTGATTCCGGACCGTCCCCCAGGTGGTTCTGGCATAGCCAGCAGTTGATATTGGCCTGTCCGGCAGGTGGTTCCAGCGAGTCAAACAGGTGTCTCCGGCGTGCTCGGCAGGTGGTTTCGGTCTGTCCGCTAGGTGATTCCGGCGTGTCCGGCACGTGCTTCCGGCACGTCTGAGAGGTGGTTCCGGCATGCGCGACAGGTGATTTCGCAGTGTCCGCCAGGTGGTTCTGGCGTACCCGGCAGGTGATTTTGGCGTGTCCGGCAGGTGTTTCTGGCGAGTCGAGCAGGTGGCTCCGGCATGCTCGGCAGGTGCTTCCGGCGTCTATGGCACGTGGTTCTGGTGTGTCTGAGAGCTGGTTCCGGCATGTCCGGCAGATGATTCCGGAGTGTCCGCCAAGTGGTTCTGGCACACCCGGCTGGTGATTTGGGCATGTCAGGTAGGTGGTTCCGGCGAGTCGAGCAGGTGGCTCCGGCGTGCTCGTCAGGTTGTTCAGACGGGTCTGGCAGGTGTTTTCCGGCTGTTCGGGGTGTGGTTCCAGCATCTCATGCACATGGTTCTGGCACGTCTGAGATGTGGTTCCGGCCGGCCCGACAGGTGTTTCCACAGTGTCCGCCAAGTGGTACTGGCGTAGTTGGCAGGTGATTTTGGCATGACCGGCAGGTGGTTCCAGCAAGCCCGGCAGGTGATTCCGAAGTGTTCCCCAACTGGTTGTGGCGTAGCCGGCAGGTGATTTTTGCGTGTCCGGCAGGTGGTTCTGGGGAGTGGAGCAGGTGGTTCCGGCGTGCTCTGCAGGTGCTTCCGGGGTCATTGGCACGTGGTTCTGGCATATTTGAGAGGTGGTTCCGGCATGCCCGGCAGGTGATTCCGGAGTGTTCGCCAAGTGCTTCCGGCGTAGCCGGCAGGTGATTTTGCATGTCCAGCGGTCGTTCCGGCGGGTCGAGCCGGTGGTTCCGGCGTGTCCGGCAGGTGGTTCCGGTCTGTCCGGCAGGTGGTTCTGTGGTGTCCGGCACGAGGTTCAGTCTGAGAGGCTGTGCCGGCATGCCCCTCACGTGATTCCGGATTGTCCCCGAAGTGGTGCTGGTGTAGCGGGCAGGTGATTTTGGCGTGTCCGGCAGGTGGTTCAGGCGAGTTGAGCAGGTGGTTGCGATGTGCTCGGCAGGGGCTTCCGGCGTCTCCGGCACGTGTTTCTGGCAGATCTGACTGGTGGTTCCGGCATGCCCAAAAGTTGATTCCGGTCTGTCCGGTAGGTGGTTCCGGCGTGCACGGCACGTGGTTCTGGTACGTGTCAGAGGTGGTTGCGTATGCCCAACAGGTGATTCCGGACTGTCCGCCACGTGCTTCTGGCACGTCTGAGAGGTGGTTCCAACATGCCCGGCAGGTCATTTCGGAGAGTCGTCCAAGTGGTTCTGGCATAGCCCGCATGTGATTTTGGCGTGTCCGGCAGGTGGTTCCGCCGTGCTCGTCAGGTGGTTCAGGCATGGCCGTCACGTGGTTCCAGTCTGTCCAGGACGTGTTTCCAGCTTCTCCGGCAGGTGGTTCTGGTACGTCTGAGAGGTGGTTCCGCCATGGCTGGCAGGTGATCCCGGACTGTCCCCCAGGTGGTTCTGGCATAGCCAGCAGTTGATATTGGCCTGTCCGGCAGGTGGTTCCAGCGAGTCGAACAGGTGGCTCCGGCGTTCTTGGCAGGTGGTTCCGGTCTGTCTGGTAGGTGATTCCGGCGTGTCTGGCACGTGCTTCCGGCGCGTCTGAGAGGTGGTTCCGGCATGCGCGGCAGGTGATTCCGTAGTGTCCGCCAGGTGGTTCTGGCATACCCGGCAAGTGATTTTGGCGTGTCCGGCAGGTGTTTCTGGCGAGTCGAGCAGGTGGCTCCGGCATGCTCGGCAGGTGCTTCCGGCGTTTCCGGCACTTGGTTCTGGTGTGTCTGAGAGCTGGTTCCGGCATGTCCGGCAGATGATTCCGGAGTGTCCACCAAGTGGTTCTGGCATACCCAGCAGGTGATTTTGGCGTGTCAGGGAGGTGGTACCGGAGAGTCGAGCAGGTGGTTCCGGCGTGCTCAGCAGGTGGTTCAGGCGGTTCTGGCAGGTGGTATCCGTCTGTTGGGGTGTGGTTCCAGCATCTCATGAACACGTTTCTGGCACGTCTGAGATGTGGTTCCAGCCGGCCCGACAGGTGTTTCCACAGTGTCCTCCAAGTGGTCCTGGCGTAGTTGGCAGGTGATTTTGGCATGAGCGGCAGGTGGTTCCAGCAAGCCCGGCAGGTGATTCCGGCGTGTCTGGCACGTGTTTCCAGCACGTCTGAGAGGTGGTTCCAGCATGCGCGACATGTGATTTCGGAGTGTCCGCCAGGTGGTTCTGGCGTACCCGGCAGGTGATTTTGGCGTGTCCGGCAGGTGTTTCTGGTGAGTCGAGCAGGTGGCTCCGGCATGCTCGGCAGGCGCTTCCGGCGTCTCCGGCACGTGGTTCTGGTGTGTCTGAGAGCTGGTTCCGGCATGTCCGGTAGATGATTCCGGAGTGTCCGCCAAGTGGTTGTGGCATACCCGGCTGGTGATTTGGGCATGTCAGGTAGATGGCTCCGGCGTGCTCGGCATGTTGTTCAGACGGGTCTGGCAGGTGTTTTCCATCTGTTCGGGGTGTGGTTCCAGCATCTCATACACCTGGTTCTGGCACGTCTGAGATGTGGTTCCGGCCGGCCCGACAGGTGTTTCCACAGTGTCCGCCAAGTGGTACTGGCGTAGTTGTCAGGCGATTTTGGCATGACTGGCAGGTGGTTCCAGCAAGCCTGGCAGGTGATTCCAAAGTGTTCACCAACTGGTTGTGGCGTAGCCGGCAGGTGAGTTTTGCGTGATCGGCAGGTGGTTCTGGCGAGTCGAGCAGGTGGTTCCGGCGTGCTCGGCTGGTGCTTCCGGGGTCATGGGCACGGGGTTCTGGCATGTCTGAGAGGTGGTTCCTGCATGCTCGGCAAGTGATTCCGGAGTGTTCGCCAAGTGGTTCTGGCATAGTCGGCAGGTGATTTTGGCATGTCCGGCAGGTGGTTCAGGCGAGTTGAGCAGGTGGTTCCAACGTGCTTGGCAGGTGCTTCCAGCGTCTCCGGCACGTGTTTCTGGCACATCTGACAGGTGGTTCCAGCATGCCCGAATGGTGATTCCGGTCTCTCCGGTAGGTGGTTCCAGCCTGCACGGCATGTGGTTCTGGTACGTCTCAGAGGTGGTTGCGCATGCCCGACAGGTGATTCCGGACTGTCCGCCACATGGTTCTGGCACGTCTGAGAGGTGGTTCCGGCATGCCCGGCAGGTCATCCCAGAGAGTCCTCCAAGTGGTTCTGGCATAACACACAGTTGATTTTGGCGTGTCTGGCAGGTTGTTCCGTTGTGCTTGGCAGGTGGTTCAGGCTTGGCCGGCAGCTGGTTCCAGACTGTCCAGGACGTGTTTCCAGCTTCTCCGGCAGGTGGTTCTGGTACGTCTGAGAGGTGGTTCCGCCATGGCTGGCAGGTGATTCCGGACCGTCCCCCAGGTGGTTCTGTCATAGCAAGCAGTTGATATTGGCCTGTCCGGCAGGTGGTTCCAGCGAGTCGAACAGGTGGCTCCGGCGTGCTCGGCAGGTGGTTCCGGTCTGTCCGGTAGGTGATTCCGGCGTGTCCGGACGTGCTTCCGGCACGTCTGAGAGGTGGTTCCGGCATGCGCGACAGGTGATTTCGGAGTGTCCGCCAGGTGGTTCTGGCGTACCCGGCAGGTGATTTTGGCGTGTCCGGCAGGTGTTTCTGGCGAGTCGAGCAGGTGGCTCCGGCATGCTCGGCAGGTGCTTCCGGCGTCTCCGGCACGTGGTTCTGGTGTGTCTGAGAGCTGGTTCCGGCATGTCCGGCAGATGATTCCGGAGTGTCCGCCAAGTGGTTCTGGCATACCCGGCTGGTGATTTGGGCATGTCAGGTAGGTGGTTCCGGCGAGTCGAGCAGGTGGCTCCGGCGTGCTCGGCAGGTTGTTCAGACGGGTCTGGCAGGTGTTTTCCGTCTGTTCGGGGTGTGGTTCCAGCATCTCATGCACATGGTTCTGGCACGTGTGAGATGTGGTTCCGGCCGGCCCGACAGGTGTTTCCACAGTGTCCGCCAAGTGGTACTGGCGTAGTTGGCAGGTGATTTTGGCATGACCGGCAGGTGGTTCCAGCAAGCCCGGCAGTTGATTCCGAAGTGTTCCCCAACTGGTTGTGGCGTAGCCGGCAGGTGATTTTTGCGTGTCCGGCAGGTGGTTCTGGCGAGTCGAGCAGGTGGTTCCGGCGTGCTCGGCAGCTGCTTCCGGGGTCATTGGCACGTGGTTCTGGCATATCTGAGAGGTGGTTCCGGCATGCCCGGCAGGTGATTCCGGAGTGTTCGCCAAGTGTTTCCGGCGTAGCCGGCAGGTGATTTTGCATGTCCAGCGGTCGTTCCGGCGGGTCGAGCCGGTGGTTCCGGCGTGTCCGGCAGGTGGTTCCGGTCTGTCCGGCAGGTGGTTCTGTGGTGTCCGGCACGAGGTTCAGTCTGAGAGGCTGTGCCGGCATGCCCCTCACGTGATTCCGGCTTGTCCCCGAAGTGGTGCTGGTGCAGCGGGCAGGTGATTTTGGCGTGTCCGGCAGGTGGTTCAGGCGAGTTGAGCAGGTGGTTTCGGCGTGCTCGGCTGGTGCTTCCGGGGTCATTGGCACGGGGTTCTGGCATGTATGAGAGGTGGTTCCTGCATGCCCGGCAAGTGTTTCCGGAGTGTTCGCCAAGTGGTTCTGGCATAGTCGGCAGGTGATTTTGGCATGTCCGGCAGGTGGTTCATGCGAGTTGAGCAGGTGGTTCCAACGTGCTTGGCAGGTGCTTCCGGCGTCTCCGGCACGTGTTTCTGGCACATCTGACAGGTGGTTCCGGCATGCCCGAAAGGTGATTCCGGTCTGTCCGGTAAGTGGTTCCAGCCTGCACGGCATGTGGTTCTGGTACGTCTCAGAGGTGGTTGCGCATGCCCAACAGGTGATTCCGGACTGTCCGCCACATGGTTCTGGCACGTCTGAGAGGTGGTTCCGGCATGCCCGGCAGGTCATCCCAGAGAGTCCTCCAAGTGGTTCTGGCATAACACGCAGGTGATTTTGGCATGTCTGGCAGGTTGTTCCGTTGTGCTTGGCAGGTGGTTCAGGCTTGGCCGGCAGGTGGTTCCAGACTGTCCAGGACGTGTTTCCAGCTTCTCCGGCAGGTGGTTCTGGTACGTGTGAGAGGTGGTTCCGCCAGGGCTGGCAGGTGATCCCGGACAGTCCCCCAGGTGGTTCTGGCATAGCCAGCAGTTAATATTGGCCTGTCCGGCAGGTGGTTCCAGCCAGTCGAACAGGTGGCTCCGGCGTGCTCGGCAGGTGGTTCCGGTCTGTCCCGTAGGTGATTGCGGCGTGCCCGGCACGTGCTTCCGGCACATCTGAGAGGTGGTTCCGGCATGCGCGACAGGTGATTTCGGAGTGTCCGCCAGGTGGTTCTGGCGTACCCGGCAGGTAATTTTGGCATGTCCGGCAGGTGTTTCGGGCGAGTCGAGCAGGTGGCTCCGGCATTCTCGGCACGTGATTCCGGCGTCTCCGGCACGTGGTTCTGGTGTGTCTGAGAGCTGGTTCTGGCATGTCCGGCAGATGATTCCGGAGTGTCCGCCAAGTGGTTCTGGCATACCCGGCTGGTGATTTGGGCATGTCAGGTAGGTGGTTCCGGCGAGTTGAGCAGGTGGCTCCGGCGTGCTCGGCAGGTTGTTCAGACGGGTCTGGCAGGTGTTTTCTGTCTGTTCGGGGTGTGGTTCCAGCATCTCATGCACATGGTTCTGGCACGTCTGAGATGTGGTTCTGGCCGGCCCAACAGGTGTTTACACAGTGTCCGCCAAGTGGTACTGGCGTAGTTGACAGGTGATTTTGGCATGAACGGCAGGTGGTTCCAGCAAGCCCGGCAGGTGATTCCGAAGTGTTCCCCAACTGGTTGTGGCGTAGCCGGCAGGTGATTTTTGCGTGTCCGGCAGGTGGTTCTGGCAAGTCGAGCAGGTGGTTCCGGCGTGCTCGGCAGGTGCTTCCGGGGTCATTGGCACGTGGTTCTGGCATATCTGATGGGTGGTTCCGGCATGCCAGGCAGGTGATTCCGGAGTGTTCGCCAAGTGTTTCCGGTGTAGCCGGCAGGTGATTTTGGCATGTCCGGCAGGTGGTTCAGGCGAGTTGAGCAGGTGGTTCCAACGTGCTTGGCAGGTGCTTCCGGCGTCTCCGGCACGTGTTTCTGGCACATCTGACAGGTGGTTCCGGCATGCCCGAAAGGTGATTCCGGTCTGTCCGGTAGGTGGTTCCAGCCTGCACGGCATGTGGTT